>NC_048427.1:4055317-4066440 GCF_013103735.1 Etheostoma cragini | reverse complement strand
GCCTCTCTGGTCACAAAGTAGCTGGGGGTTTTCTCCATGGTGATCTGGCCCTCCAGGGTCTTGGGCATCAGCTCCCTGCACAAAAAAAGATTCAAAAAGGAGGTTAGAAAAAGGGTAAGGTGGAGCATAATGTAATCAAGTTGACGGAGTGACTGTGTTCTGTAATCAATGACTCACTGAGCCTGTTTAGCCTTATTATTGGGCTCAAAAACCTATTAGTGTAGGCAGCTATCCAACACCAACATGCTCACTCACTTACTCATAAGATATCTCCCTTCTGACAGAAACAGAGAACCCGTATTTACTACATAATCAAACACAGGGAAACATGTAGGGGAATTCCTAAACATTAGCGACCCTGAATTTCACCATATTAAGGATTAGGAGCTGGCGTTTTCCACCTCTGCACAAACTACTCAATCCTACCTTTATCTTTTGGCAGCAAACCTGCTGTGTTGTTCTTAATAATGGACATTGTGATTAGCCTTACAATGCATTTTTTATGCATTAACTCACAACATGTGTGAATCCCATTATCTGATGTGTCTTTACTGAGCTTGTCTTTCCTCAAACCTCCCTGCTGGATGTAATATTCCAGACTTAATCAAAATCCGCGCTCCCCTTTTTATACGATTGGAGAAACAAACAAACAAAAAAATTCTTGATCTGCCTTGCTGACTCAGGGATAGTCCTGCCACAGTGCCCTGCCCTCCATCCGACCAGCTAAAAAACTCTAATACGCTATAGTGCTGAAAGATGATGAGGCTTGAGATGAGAGAATCAGTTTTTTTTGACAAGAGTGGGTTTGGTTTTGGGGGGCTGGCTGATGGGCTTTACACAGATATGTTACATGCAGACATATAATCAAGAGGTACTTGAGAACAACTTTCTCAACACACTCTGCTCTCTCAGCATTAGGTTTCACAATTGGTGGCCAACCGCAGAGTCTCGATTATGGTGGAAGCGATAAGAGCGGTTTGACTGACATTAGGATGTGGATCCCCTTTCTCTCTTTGGGCCCTGCACCAGGAAGAAAACTATTTGTAATGTACGTGGGATTCAAGGTGTTTCTGGTGCTGGCTGGACAGATTGAAGGGGTTTGAATTATGACCTGTAAACAGTCAAATCAAAAAGACAACTGCAGAAGACAGACATCTAAAAAAAGTGAATAAGCGGTGTAAAGCACTTGAAGGAGGAAAAAACAAAAGAAGGACAAGATAACAGAGGGCACTTATCAGGGTGAACATGCTCTTGTAGATAAGACTCCTGTTAAACCTGTTGTACCCTGAGCCTCACCTTTGTTGTTAAGGCCAGGGCACTGATACACCATTGTGTAGACAGTACTATTGTAGTCCATCCCATTCAGATTCTGTGTAATCCTACACAGCGTTTTTCCGACTGAGAGGGGTAAAAGACGTCTAAACTACAATGTTGAACACTTAGAGGTCTGTAATACTCGACTCCTCCCCAGAGCTTCAGCTGTTCTTCAGAAAAAAGAAAAAAAAAACTGGAATCTAGTTCACGTCCATCCAGCTCATGGATAATTTATGGGACATCAGCTCTCCCTCAATGCACATATTTGTGTGCATGAAAGGGGGAATAGTAAGGGGAAAGAGAAAAATACCTACGGTAACGTTAGGTTGCCAATAAAATACCTCATGGAAATGGTGTTGGCAGATTTGTGTAATCGTTATGCAGTGCCAATGATCTAATTATGATAATATCTTCTTGATTGCTGAAACATCAGAGGGGTGAATTCAGTGGACGAGGGTCAAGCAAAGCTGTTTCCAAAGCTCATTCAAGGCCAGACTGGATAATAAATAAACAAGCCGGGACTCTAACGCCAGCCCAGCACTTTGGTTTTTATTTCTGCACACAAAAATGCTTAAAAATCATCCAAAATAGTTAAAAACACAAAGTGTGTCTTATGTGCATGCAACCAATCACATGTGATGACAGGTTGAGATCATACCATTAGGTTAAAAGCAGTCTGGGGGCTGACTGCCCACAGTTCTGAGTTACTGTAGCTGGCCAGTGTTTTTTCACTATAAGTAACCCATTACAGTTAGCATTTTTAATACACTGGGCCAATCATCTGGCCAGGCTACCCAGAATCCTCCAGGTGCGCCTGATGGCCAGTCCCGACCCAAGCTCATTAATAGCCTATTTAAATCTAAACAGACACAGCATGTGGTTTGGTGCTAAAGCATGAATTATCTTTCCGTCAGCATACCTGGAGGTATAAATGCAAACAACATTATGAGCACACCCAGTAATTATCTGTCACAACTTAAAGGTGTTTATGCAGCACCCACGTGATTGTCTTCAAGGAATATAAACCAAACATGCTCGACTTAAACTGCACGCTATTTGTCATTCTGTTGATCTACAATGGTGACACTGCCTGCAAGCTTTTTGTCATTCCTTGTGCTAACATACAAAAAGAGTCCAGAGCCGACACAGAAAGAGGCAAATGGCTTCCCATCTAATCCGATTCCAACATGACAATGCAGCATGGAGATAGGGAGGAGGCCTGAGTTGTGCATAGTGATAGATTATGCTGATCCAGGCTGAGGGATTTCCAACAAAAAAAAAAGAAATAATAAAATCAAGAGTTGGGGGTTGGAGAAGCATAAAACACGGAGATGGTTGCCCGCTCTCTCTGCCAAAGAGGTAAAAAGAAAAAAAGGCAGGAAGAGAGAAAAGTGAAGAGAGGAGGGGTATTTTAGTGGGACAAGTAGCTCTTGGAGAAACAATGCCTATTATGCTCCTTTTTGATTTATGAGGTGCTGCTTTTAAAGATTCTGTCAGCAAACAGGCAATTCTGTGACACCGGGCTCCTCTTTTTTCCTGCTTTTCTTTGAAAGTGAGCCATTGTCCATGAGCGGAGGGGTGAGCAGGGCAGTGGTCAGGGCAGGGGGGCGGAGATAAGGGCAGGGCAGAGAGGAGGCAGATAGGAGGAGAAGGAGGGAGAGAGGGGTGCTTATCGACGGCTGAGTGGAGCACTTCTCCGTCCTTCACAACCTCAAGTGAGAGAAGTCTTTTGGAGAGCTGTGAAGTGGAACGTGTGCCAAACTTGCCCTGCAAACATCACCCTGTCCCTCTTAGATACCAAGGACTCCACAGGCTTCTAATATGGGAAACTGTGAATAACTAACTTGAACGTCATGACGCAAACCTTTTTCCTGGCTTGTACTTTTACATGATATATCTCTGTTTTCTCTCCTTCTCTGTCTGCCCCTTTGTCTATTGAGAATATTTCCAAGTTAAAAGACATGCCAAAAACAGCGATAAGACACAAAGCAGAAGCCCTTGTCACACAACAGCATCAAACAGGGGCCGATGGAGTGGCCCTTTGGCCTGTGTTTTAAAGAGCCCTCATCCCAGTGGAGATAAACGGCAGGCAGGAAAAGGGTTATTTCTGTCTGATGCTTCTGCCTCCCTCCTGTCATGTTTGATTTGATGATAACGGGCTGCCACTGAGCCGTCTGTGAACCAGCATCCCCGACAAAATGACTAGTTTGCCCATAGACAAAAGGGATAAAAGCTATTTGGCGTGTGTCTGTCCGATTTTCCTGTTTGATACAAAAGGTTTTCAATAGTCTCATATGTCTGGATGTTGAAAGCATTTGAATCTCAAATTAGGGTTTGTTTATTTGAATACAGACAAATCAGAGGGCACTTTGTATCCACCAGCAAAAGGGAGGGTGAGGCTTAATTCGTATGGGCATTTAGAGCTAAAGATGTCTGGTTTCTATGGCTTAAAGACCCTGGAGCGAGTGTTATCTCCTCATGGGACGTAACACCACACTAAACAACAGCGTACACCAAACAGTGCTCTAAGTAGAGGCTGAACTAATGGAAACAACAAATCTAAAAAAATGGCTACTTCTGGCAAATCACACAGACTTTTAACACCAACAATTCACTTCTTTGTTCTAGAGTCCTGAGTTTTCTTTACATTATAACACTCCACAGTCTCCACTCTTCACCGCGCTCTCTTCTCCATTGATCCTAGAGGTTCCCCCGACCCCTGACATTCAGGCCTTGAGGTCCGATAGCAAAGTGACACTTCACAAGTAGGAAGATGGAGAGGAAGGAAATGAGAGAAGAAGTACTCAAAGGCTCCTTTTCTTTCTTAAGGGCCTTTAACTCCAGCCCTTCACATGAACCACTGCGATGGACGCACAAGCGTTCATCGAAAAATACAAAGAAACATCTTTATTCCTCCTTGGATGATAATGATCTTGAGCGCCACTTGTTCGTTCAGAGTTGAACATGGTACAAATTTGATGTTTTTAATCCCCGAGACAACAAGCATTTGAGTGTAACAAGCAAATTTGAACAAAGCGTCTTTCATTACACAATGCGTGAAATCTGATGACTGTAAAAATGTCTTTCCTGGTGTTAGAAACACTATTGAAAGGAGACATACATTCCTGGATGAGTCACTGATAAAAAAAGCAGTGTTCATTCTCAGCACTCCCTTTTGAAGCTCTCAGCTCACAGTAGGAGAAGCCTTTATGCTATGAAATGGAACTGAAATGAGCAACATTTGTATGTAACATGCATGCCAACGTACAAACACACGTATGGGTACTACAGAGGGAGGCAGGCAAGCATGTCTCTGCTGGCTCAATGAATTTTGTCAAAGTAGCATTAAGCACATACAGAAGCCAGAGATTTTGAAATACACTCCAATGTGCCTGGAGTCTGAATATATTATTTAACCACAAGGCACGGCTTTGGCTGTAAATTAAAAGAATAGAGAAGATGGTTTATGGCGCTGTCGGCCCGGTACACTCGGGAGAGGAGCTCCGGCTGAAGTTACAGAAGCTTCATCTGGTCTCTCTTTCAAGCACTTGAAGTGGAGTCCAGGTGTTAGTATGTGGCCACTTAAAACTTTTTGACAGTTCATTTCCTGGCTGAGAAGAGCCAGATATCTCTGCTTAAAAGTGAGACCTCGCAGGAGTGTCTCCTGAAGGAGGTCTGTGTGTATCTGTGTCTTAGATACATTACGTCTCTGGTTTTGTGTTTAGATACCAAAAATGATGCATACCTTTGCACTTGCTGATGAGTACGTCTCCATATCTGTCTTTCACACCTGCTTGTAACTTTATACCAGCGTGATAAGCCCTAAGTGACGCTGCAGCTTCATCAACCTGATCAGAGTCAACTGTCAGTGCTCCTCCCGAGCCTGAGGTTTCGAATTAACAGGCTTCACTGAATAATGGTGTCACTGGAAACCCAGGAAGGTGGCTGAGTGGAAGCCCCTCTGAATCGTCTGTCTGCTAAAAGGATTAATAATGCAGGTTGGCCTCGTATCACACACTCTGACCAGGATAACAGGGCCCTGCATGGGATGATGTGGTTATAAGGAAGAGAGCATTTTAAAAGCAATATTTTTCCTCCTGCTGCAAGTGTCCTTTGCTAGTATTTCCTTCCTTCTGTTGACTATTCCTTCACGTGGTGCCGCCATTATATTTTATGATACCATTAGAGGTATGAGCACTGAGAGAGAAACTTATTTTTGACAAATTTCACAAAGAATTTGGTGTGGATCGTTGAGTGTGGATCAACGTAGCCACATCTCTAGCTAGTATAGGTTTTCTGATACAGTATGTATCAGATTATGTTGACACCCCTACTGCTAATACATACAACTGGGAGTGAAGAGGGACCTTTTTGTTGGAGATCCAACTATTCTAACTCTTAGGCTAACAGGCTGCTATTTACAAGGAGACGTTACAGAAGATTAGAACTTTTCTAGTAACAAGTGGGAAAGAAGGGAGTTTTAAGGGACGGCACGATACTATTTACAGTCAAAGTAGAATGAAGACCATTTTAAGCTTTTCCAGAAACAACATAAACCGAGTGCAATGGCCAAACTGGCAGGAGCCTTCATCTTGTTTCTCGCTCAGTGACACTTTGACACCCAAACTCTGTGCTGGTGTCCTGCTCTGGTTGATAAATGCAGCCCCCAGACCTCTTTACTTCATCAAGAAGTTGCACTATGTCAGAGAAGCCTGGGAATCTGCTGACCCTCCATGTAAACAAAGCAGTTAACCCGCCCGACGCAACCCGTCCATCCATCATTTTTCACTGGAATCAGGGAGTCATGCTTTGCCAGAGTGGAGCATTTTTTATCGCCATGTCTCTCACAGCCGGAGTGTGTATGTGTGTGTGTGTGCAAGAGTGTGTAGTCAAGGGAGAATGAATGACAGAGAGAATGTGAGTCAAAGAGGGAGAGAAGGGGAGTCAGGCCTTGCGGTTACAGACCATCCAGACTGGTTTTGGGCTGAAACCCTGCTTGGTTTTGGAGGAAACATCATACACTGGTAAAGTACAATAAATAAATAGAGAACTAACCACCAAATATAATGTCATGGACTACATGGGGTCAGACACCCCAACAGCATATTACTCCGGGCCGCAGCTTCAGATATTGCCTCTTTTAGGTCCTGAAAATACTTAAGCGAGGCTGAGAAATTCTACTCATATACCATTATGGTTGCCTTGTGATGGGCAGCATCGCAGAAGCGTGACAAGCACAAATTGTTCAATTCAATAAGTAACTATCATTTTCCCCACTTGGAAAATATGTTTTTTAGTATATTTGTTGCTATTTGGCACCTTTGGAAAACAACAAAGGAATGTGTGGAGCCATAAGGGGTTTTCAGGCCTGGAACCGCATCTGCCTGTGGCCGTAGACGGCTGCATGGAATTACCGAGTGTTAATAACCCTCCAGTCAAGTGAAGGATCCCCACCATGTGGTATAAATAAAACAGAGTTGGTGTAATGTTATGATGGAGGGTAGAAAGTAGAAAAACCTACTCCCTTGCTCTGATGAATGTGCAACAGCATTTGTTGTGATTTTCAAAAAAGCTTCCTTATTCTGGCTTATGAGAGGTGAAAGATCCACTCGTTTTGGTAACACTTAACACAACATGTCACTGCTTTGTTTGACATGTGATACACGTTGAGTCACCGGAGCAATCTGGCTAATCACGGTCTGTGCCTCAACAACACCAAACATACCGCAAACTCTTTTCTTTTCTTTTCTTTTCTTGTCAGCAGACACACTCACACACCCTCTTTGAAATCCACCACTTGGCGATTTTACCCAGAATGTGTTTAGCGCTAGTAATCCTCACTAATCAGTGTGTTTGCTCTGGGTGTTTGCTGAAGGTGTTAGCCTGGAGCTAGCCACACATACCACCGCTCCATCAGGATCTGGGCACGACTGGCTGACAGCTCGGACGAAATAGACCGATGAACCGTGAAAGGATAAAAAAAAAAACAACAGGGAAAACAACAATGAAGGGCTGCAGGTGAAGACTCGCTGTGCATTTCTGGGTGTCTTTTTGTGTGGGTGTGCAGGCAGAATCAGCCATTCTGACTGATTCCTGACACTTGACATGCACCAAGAAGCACATGACTCCTTGATCTAGCTACAGCAAAGATGAATAAAAGATGAAACAGACTCGAGAAGAACATACATGCCACCACCCCCACTCCCTAGACGTACGCACAGTCACACACACACACACACACACACACACACAAACTCAGACAGAGAGAGAAGGGGAGTGAGCGAGCTACTTTGCATCCTGTTTGAATTGGCTGTCATCCGTAACTGCCTGCACACCTTTTCAAAGAAAGCTTACATTATAATACCTACACACTATGAAGCATTTTATGTAATTCATAAACACAGTCACACACGTTTTATTCTTGATTCATAACCTCATATATAATGTGTTTAATTAATGTACTATCACACTTTATGAATGATGGATTCCCCATTTCCAAATTAAGTATTAGATCAATTCCAAACCTGTCACTCACAATCTGTTAATGGTTCACAGGATTATTTAGAAAGTGCCTTTCAATCTCATTTCTCAATGCTTTGTGAGGAATAGATAGTTCTCACCTGAGATGAGTTCACAACAAGTACCTGATTTAATCATGAATTGCAGTATTAAGTGTTGTTTTAAATATACATTAACACACTAACTTACCATTAGTGCATGTCTTAATTATCATATGTGTAAATGCATGTATGAATATGCATCTAAATAGTTTGGTAAACATTTATTCACACTTTCTTAATGATCTTTTGAACCATTAACAGCTTGTAAATAACATATTTGTATTTCATGTTAAATAATTTTAATTAAAATTTAGAAATAGTGACTCCATCATTTGTAAAGTATGATAATACAATCATTAAACACTGTATAGATGAGCTGATTAATCAGGAATAAAACATGTATAACTGTTTTTATGAACACCATACTAATGTGTAATAATGTTGGAACAATGCTTACGTATTTACTGGTACTTAAGTAGCTGCTATGCAACTTTGCTTTTTGCTTGCAGGTTTCTCCTATGTTTACTTGTGACTGACTCCTCACTCGGTCAGTCTCCCGTTTCCTCTTTCTCTATTCCTCCGACAATGCTTTCCTTGCTTTCTGTATCTTTTTTTCCGGCTAAGCCATGGGGATTGTGTGGAAAAACTCGGAAAGAATCCATCGCTACCTTGTTATCCGGTTCGTGAATGTGTGCAGTGCCGTGAAGCCATTCGCAGCATCGGGAGACCTGATATAAACCGATACTTCCTGACGCTGAGTCCCACAACTCACCAAAGTTACAAAGGTGGTTTTTCCGCTCAAAGGCACCACGGGGGAGCCAGATGACCACCATTCAACTCCAAAAAAGTCATTTAACCATTCCAATGACTCCAAAGCTGTTCAGGGAAGGTAAAATAAGCTACAAAAAAAATGCATAGTTCCCCTTTAACTAATGCTTCATGGTGTGTTGTTATGATAAAGTGTTGCCAGAAGGGGTAACTACAAAGTGCATGTGCGAGAAAGAGGGAATTTCCACTGTATGTCACTCAGTGAGCAGAAAACCATCTTCCTGTGTGTTTGAGTTATTATTATTTTCTTTTTGCTTCCTCACACTGCAGCTGTTGTTGCAGGATAATGGTTTACAAATTCCTGACCTGAAGACAGCCTGCCTCCCGAGCTAATGTATAATTAGGTAAATTGAGTAACGATAGCACCAGTCATGACAATTAACCTGCTGCTTTAACAGATGGAAAGAGTGGCAGCAGAACTCCTCAGGCAATCCTACAGTTTTCTTTGGATTGGAGCCTGGATGTTGTCTCCTACAATATCTCTGAGCACCTCCAAGACAGGATAATTACTGTTAAGAAAACCAGGCATCGTTTTAACCATTTCTAATACGAAATGTTGCCAAAAGCAGACATCGGAGCTCGGAGCTCAGTTTCAGGGTTTCGTTATTTCTTTCAGGAGACGGTTGTAAAGCAACTGTTTTCACCCCTCCGCTTTATCTCTATCAGTAAGCCTCTTGGTTAGAGGTGAAACAGGATCTGCTCCATCTCTGTGCCAGGAAGCAGTTTTGTGAAGGGAGTAAATACAAAACAAATGGGAAGAGATATTTGAGTAACGCTTAATGCTTAATACTATATCAGCCCTTGACTGGAGAACTTTAAAAGATGTTTGTTTTCAACAGTTACATTATTTAATTTTTGCTTCATTTTCACTTCATATCCACTTCGCTCTTTCCAGAATTAGAGAGTACTTGCGTCCTTTTGCCAAAAAATGCACAAAACTCAAAGTTTCCTAATTTGAAAAATAGAAAATCGTAACATTTTGTTATTCTGATTTGGATCTTAAACGCGCAGAGACACAAATCATAGGGTATATCTGCCAGAATTTTTTTCCATTCGAGTGAGGACCGTACGAAAAATGAATACACATGTGCCCACAAGGCCCCATACTTTACTGCTAAAAGATAAAATAATAAAATAAATAAATGAAAGCATTTTAAAAATGAAAAACAACCCACACAGACACCCCGCTTGTTCCTTAAACCACACAACTAAACTTTTGACAAACTTTGTTTAAATCTGTCACCAAGGTGATGGATATCCTGCTCCTTTTGTTGATTTTGTAAAATGAAAAGTCAGAGCAGAAATGTAGCGGTTTAATAGCGGTGTCGTAGTTTTGCTGGATCCAAAAGATACAGCATGCGGTCTCAAGCACCGCCTTCTGATTCCGATCAGTATAACAAGGGAGAGAAAAACTACTTGTGGTGGGAAATAATTGGAAGTGAGTTGAGTTTGGCCAGGTTGTCTTGGAGTTGAGCTGAAGTGTTCTTACAGCTCTTATGAGAGAGTCCAACAGCTCTGGGAGTTCATCTAAATGGAGAGAGAGTGACTGGTGTCGAGCAGCCATGGTGCACAGAGACAACTCAGGGCTTCTAATGAGCGCTGCTCTTTTACTGCCAGGCTAATGGAAACCTCAGGAGACCTCAGCCGCTCTCCCTCTTTCTGTGTGTGTATGTGGGTGTGTGTTTGTGTGTGTGCGCGTCCTCTCTTCCCAGAGGCAGGCACACTCTCCAGCACCCTAATGGCTACCTCTGGGACTTAATACCTGGGACAAGTGAAGATTTACAGGTTTACTGGCATCACTTTCTACTACTCTTCCTTCACCTTCTCCTCAATTACATTTTCTTTTCTTTCGAAAGCACTGAGGAGTTCCCTGATTTACCTGTTAATCTTTGACAGTGAATGATTAATAAAAAGCGTTTTATGTTTTCCCCAGACTCCGTGGGAAGTTTTTGATGTGCTAAAGAGTTTATTGTTTATTTAGCAGCGATGAATGAGCATGAACTCTGGAGGGAGGATGCCTGCGTCTGTTCTGACATGTGCAACAACATCCAAATTATCACCTCGTTAAAATGGGCCTAACTCACACGTAGCACAGAGGGAGGGTTTGTTTGCCACTTTCTCCGTCCCACCCTTCCTTTCTTCTTCCATTGCTACTTTATTACACGTCTCTATGAGTATTTTTATTTGTTTTTGACTGTGAATTGCATACAAAAGAAATAAAAAGGCATTCTGTGGCAGCAGTTGTTTGAGTCTTCTGTCAGAGTGAATGAGCACGACAGTGAGCGTGTGTGTTTTACAGGAGTTCAGGAGTGAATGTTTGACAGCAAGTTCCTCTCAGGCTCTTTGGCTTTTATTTTCAGCTCCAGCAGGAGGTTCCTGTCTGTGGCGGCCATATTGTCTTCAATATGGGGAGGGGGGGGG
>NC_048427.1:3982548-4055223 GCF_013103735.1 Etheostoma cragini | reverse complement strand
CCCCCCCCCCCCCCCGGTCACTCTCCATTCTCGGATGAGCCATGCCAGCTTAGGCAGTGAGGAGAGAGGGCCTCCGTCCCTTAAAACTGACTTCTTTTAGAGACGGCCACTCGTGGTCAGCGAGGCCTGCATCGAGCCCCGCCCAGGATTGGACAAACCGAGCATGACATGTGACACTATTCTTACACACCAGCAGAGCAAGTGCACAGCTGGAGAACGGAGAGAAGCAGTTCATAAGGGAGGGATTTGGGGATGATGTCTGGGGGAGGAACTGGGATGTACTGAGGGGGAAACGTTGACCATTAACAGATAATCCATTCATTTGGGAACACAAGGTGGAAGTCAAGCCAACATGAAGGCACAGTTTCAAACCGCTTGTTTTTATGTTGGCCTCTGCGGCTGAGGATTTGAGCGCAGGATGTGAACCTGCTGTCAGCTGTACGGTTGGCTGGCCGGGCGCTCCGTCCCCGAGGAGCCTGTGGAGTTCCAGGAATCAGGAAACAATCAGAGCACCAAAGTATCTAATCATCTGAAATCATCTTCGTCCTGTCTAGAACTGCAAGTGGGTAAGAGCCACTTAAAGTTTTAGTGCTTATTGATTCTGTCAAATGCAGAGTTTTGAAAGTAAACAGAAATCATGCTCATTTACATAACTCAGGAGGCTTAAAAAAAACTGTTTTGCCGTGCTATTGTTTTCTGCAAAGAGCGCCTATAAAATTCCCAGTGGGGCTTGTAGGTTCCAGCAGCTTTCTGTTGCACTGCAGATGGTCAACACACAGACCCTGTCAGCAAGCAAACGTAGGTCTGACCCCAGCCGAAGGCCCTTCACCCATCCCTACACATTACCTCCAATCAGGCCTGACCAATCAATACTGGCTATCCCAGAGGAGCCAGGCCATGCTGATCTCCGTGCACGCTGTCTGAGTGTTTCCTTCTTTTGTGACTGGGGATGAAAATGATTTGTGGCTTCACAGCTGAGCCTGTCACAACCATACATACAAGGCTTTTCTATACCTGTTGGCTTTTCACATCACATCCCATGTATGCAAACATCAGTAGAAGATGTTTTGCAAACAGTTATGATTTGATGCCCTTCACTGGGGCTCTATATAACCAGGTGGCCTCTTTTGGCCATTAAGAGGAAAGGAAGGAGAGCGAGTTCAGTGGCAACAGAGAATGGATGGGTCACCTACATGGAAATAGGAGCACCCCTGTGGTGAGCAGATAAAAGGACGTGCACTCATCCAGAACTGTCCCTGACTTGGCAAGAAGCAGCAGTGTGACTCGGGCTCCAGCGGTGGGGGTGCCCCGGCCTTTAGATAACGGCTTTCAAACTGAGCAGACTTCCGCAAGCATCCAAAGTCTGATAGCGGAACATGTTTTTTCTTCTCTTTTCTTTTTGAGGGAGCCTCCTTTTCCACAATGCACCACTTGTCTTTTTGTGTGTGTGTAGCTTTTAGTGACGCTGCATTGTCAGTCCGTTTACCTCCACAGTGTTTTATCACAGAGATACAAAGGTTGACCAGAGAGACATCCTGCACCGGGGATGGCGCCGGTTCAATCCCACCATGCTCTCAACAGCAACTGAAGCCTAACCTTTGATCACAAACCACATCACACAAGGACTGTGGATTACATAGTTCAGCGTGTGGGCTCCAAGTTACAGTATATGTTGCATTATTATGACTGAACAGTTGACAACTAGAATTTACAAACATGTAACCATAAAATTGTCCTCAACAAAAGACAATTTCTGATACTTTCAAGAAATTGCCAATTTAAACTAATCTTTACAAAACTGCAAACACAACACCACACTCCTCATAGCACTCCATATGGCCATACACTGCATGACTAGGCTCTCTCCAACATGCTCCGAACTCCTTGTTTAATGCTAAAGCCACTGCGAGGGAGGAGCAACAGCGTCAACACTGCCGGGCCCCGACAGAGAGCTAAGACCAGAGCCCGCGACACGACAGCAAAACCACAGTACAGTAATTATATGTCAAAGCCCCTTCAAAGCCAATAGGGCTAAATGGAATATGGAGAGAGCGACATGCACCACAGACTGACAGGGTGAGATGAGGGCTGCAGTCAACAAGAGTTAGAAGTAAATAAAATACCTCACATTTATGAGAACTGCAGCAGTGTGGAAAGAGTAAACTTTGTACTGTCTGAGTCACAAGTGACTTAACCCATCAAACAAACTGTGGATATAGAAAGATATAATAAGTCTGACAATCTTACATACAACTGCTGAACTAAAACAAAAAGTAAGTGTGCTTTTGTTGTTGTTGCTGCTCAACTTTAATGAAACCTCCCAGAAAGTCTCAAGGAAGTAAAATTACAGCTTTTTTTTTTTAATTCTGCATTTCTTCTTTGGCTTTTTAAAGATGTTATAACTTTACATACTTTTCTGGTTTGTTGAGGTTTTCTCCTTGTTTTTAACAATTTTTTTCTCTTCCCTCCATCACCTATTACTCTTTGATTTCTCTTGTTTTGAAAAGTGCAAAAATGTGCTTGCAACCTAACCTTTAATATCACAACTAACGCCACAGCATATTACAAAAAAACATAGGATAAGAGAGCTTGCTCACACTGCTGACACTGAGCTTTATTAGACATGGATTCTCAATCTTTCCAGCTATCAGTTAGTTGAAGTTGCCATTACAGTACTGTATGTTCCGATGATAAGTCAAATGCTTAACTTATCGCTGTCAGATAACACCAGTCCGCTTTCAGAGAACAGGTGCAAATAGAAAATGAGAAACAATGAACCAACGTTCCTGTTCACACTGGCCTCCTGAGCCCTGATTCTGTCTTTCTGTGTGTGTGTGTGTGTGTGTGTGTGTGTGTGTGTGTGTGTGTGTGTGTGTGTGTGTGTGTGTGTGTGTGTGTGTGTGTGTGTGTGTGTGTGTGTGTGTGTGTGTGTGTGTGTGTGTGTGTGTGTGTGTGTGTGTTTGTGTGTGTGTGTGTGTGTGTTCCTGCGGGCCGGTTCATGCATGACCTCACTGTGAAAATGAGCACCTCCTGATACAAGGACCCCTCGGTCAAAAGCATGAATCATGTGTTTGTCTTTGGCACAAATAAAAACTGTCCAAGTACATCAGAAATCCACAATAAGACTTGTTATCACCACCTCCATTCAATTTGTAAACTTCCCCTGAGTCTTTTCTGCTCCCTCTAAAGCTGCATATACTTAGTGGAATTCCAGCTCCGAATATGTGTCCGTAGGGTGGGGGGGGGGGGCAAAGATGGTGCAAGCTCGATACAACAGTGGATGGCAGAGAGACTGTGCAAATGAACAAACAGGGAGAGTTGCTCAACTCGCACACACAACTGTCCATAAATGACCCCTCAACGTGATCAGATCAGATTCCCGCAGCATATATTTCAATGCCATGCACTTTTGCCTCTGTCTGGAACATTCCAGAAGTCATCTCCAGTATCTGGTTCAAATGGGAGACTTTGGAGGCTCAGCAATGAATGAAGTATGATTTCCTTTCTCGGTGCATCCTCGCTCAAGAAATTGAGAATCACTAAAAACTTTTTTTTTTCTCCACTTCAGGGACTGCTTACACCAGCTGTTTTACTGAAGCATACATTTTTCACTGCAGTTCTAAAAGTGCAGTGCTTAAAAAATATGCCATGACAGATTTCACTGTTCAAACCCCAATCTAAGAGCACTTCCTACGAGTTAATGGATTTTTGTGGCAAAAACATCCACTGTTTAGGATATCCCACTGAAGCATGAAATCCCTCAGAATACAAAAAATATGATCTGAAGTGTTCTAAAATAAGTTTTCAATACTGAATGAAATTGTTCTTTCTGTATTTCTGTGAGTAATGACTGAACATATGAGTTTGCTTTGTTGGCACCAACGGAAAAGAAAATAGACTAAAATGAATTGTAGCTTCAGACAATATGCTTCCATTCCACATCAGCAGAAAAACATTGAGTCACGACTTCTTTACATGGCTTAAAAGGCATTAGATCAAAATAATAATAAAAACTAGCACGCAGAACTTTCCAACAATTCCCTAAAAGTTAGAATTCTTTATGTGAAAGTTAAATAACAGCCGTAAACTCAAACCAACAAATCAGATGGCACAAATCAAGGGACTGTGTCTTTATATTGACTGCTGACAACACAGTCATCTTTTTTCATAATGTCCAACATTAGTGGGCCCGCTTCCATGTTGATGATATTTAACGTGTACAATAAAAGTAAATCCGTTTTTCAAAGCCACGAAATCCTAAAGTTTTTTTTGACCTATTTTTTTCCCTTCAATTTGTCCGATGATCTTTCCCTTCGTTTCCACTTCAGATACAACTTTGATAAAACACTGGAGGGAGAAGACTTGACATTTCACATGCAGCATCATGAAGGTCCGCAAAAAAAAGCCAGAAAGTAATTAGTGGAAGACTAAAAGCCAATCCTTATTGATTCGGCCACCGGCGATTTATTAGCCTTAACATAGGCCTACGTCCTGTTTATTGGAACACAAGCACGTATGTATCAGTCTGATTTAAACTTTATATTTAAATATTCAAATGAAAAAAAGTATTTTATAAAAACAGACTGGTGTCAGATTAGAACAACTCGAGTGGCTGACTTCGTTGTGGTCAGGGTGCTGCTGTGTCCCCCATCCAGTCCCTGAGCTCGAGCTCGTTGTATTAACACTTTGGGATGTAAATGAAAAGGATAATGTTAGTTTCTCGACCTCTGAGGACCTTAAGCGGTTTTGTTGCGGGGGTTTTGTTCTGAGGAGGATCCCCACTTTGTCTTGCAGATTTCTTTTTCTTGCAACGGTGGCTGTTAGGCCTGTAGAGCCCATCGACAGGAGAACGGCCAGGACGATATAACCGCCTTCAGGTCTGTGAACACTAAGATTAAATATTCTACAAGATAAAAACATTGTCGGTAGTATAGACATAGGCTACTCATTTTTTTAAAACAGGATCTTATCACACTGCGATCCGTCAGATTTGGGCGAATTGTAGGCCTACCATACACGAGAATCTGTATATGACCATTCATTGCAAAGTAGCCTATAAGACATGTCTGTTGGGTCAGATATAGTCAAACAGACTCACACAAACAACACTGTAACAGTACAGGGAACACATCAGCACAACTTGAATGTGATGCCAAACCCTGATCGCCAAAAAAATCGGATCTAATTCATAAACATGTTTCGTGGTCATAACGAAATGTGAAAATAAAAATAAAATACAAATCTGATATTTGAAGTGGACAGCAAAGCCTCGAGGCCGCGTCGCCGTGAAGCTGCAGTGCTGCCCTGTGTCCAACAGAGATCACTGCGCATCGCAGGAACAGGCCAGCCTGACCGGGCTCTCCTCTTACTGGGACACGAGTCAAAACGGATTGTAAATGACATACACGATCAAATGAGTCTGTAATCAAACCTTTAAAAAAAAAAATAACGTATGTAATTAATAAGCCATTATAGCCTATGTGCGAGCCAACAGCCCCGCTGCGTAATTGCACATAAAAGAAGAAAGAGTCCCGATAAAAGTGTTGCAACCATGTAGCTCAGTAGGTTCAGTTTGGAATAAACTCAACTGGATAGCCTACTATAAAATAAAATACTAATCAAATATTCATACATTTGTTATGCCTTCATGGGGTCCACATTAGTGAGCGTTTAAACCAATTGGGAGTTAATTAGCTTCTCGGGCTGCATCTAACGGTGTTAGTGTTTCTGCGGGAATTGATTAAAAAAAAAAAAAAAAAAACTTTGAAATTCTCTGAAACAAATGCATTTAGACAAGATACTGGACCGAGTTGGCTGACTCCTCTTTAACAACATGACTGATTTGCAGCACTGCATTGCCAATTCCTCTATAAATAAAATTTATGGAGGAGTAGCCTAAAATAATGGAAAGTAGTAGGCCTGCATACATCCAGTTTTCTGCACCCATTCAACCATCATCCAAACACAGGAGTGTAGTTTTTACCTGTACCACTCCAGTCCGTTCTCATAGTTGCGGTCGAAGAAGTGCGGCTCCGCTCCCACGGCTCTGATGTCTGGATGAACGCGGAGAAACTCCAGCAGAGCCCGGGTCCCTCCTTTCTTCACCCCGATGATGAGAGCCTGGGGCAGCTTCTTGCTCCCGGAGCCGTTGGAGAAGCTGGACATGGCGCTGGGATCCGGGGCTCTCTGCTGCAGCTGCTCGGCCCGCATCTCGTCCCAGTCCTCGGCTCGGTCCGTCTCCAGCTCGTTATTGAGCAGGTCTCTGGACGCGGCGGTCCTGATGGACGGCTCCTCGTAGTCGCTCTCTATATCCTCCCACGGCTGCGGTTTGGCCAGCAGTCTGGACACCAGGTCCGTCCTGCCGTTCTCCGTCCTCTTGCCCACGGCCGAACCAGTCTCCCTGCCCCGGTAACTGTCCACCACTAAACTTGGCATGGTGGAGCAGTAGCCCACGCAGGAGTACAGCATGTACACCCAGATTAAAAACATGATGCTGAGCAGTATTAGTTTCTTCTTCACAGGGCTAGACCAGAGGGCATGCAGGCTGTGACACACCAGGCTATATTCCATAAGCCTTTCGGTTGAATATCATATCCCAGCGGCGCATATTGCCTAACTCATTCCCGGACAATCCCTCGCCAAATGACCCACATGCTCACCTTTGAACTACAAATACATACAACTTGGATATAAAACAATACCACTAGCCTAATGTAAATGTAATCGAAGAGAACGGCAGCTCCGGGAATAAAAAGGCATTGAGGACTTTGTAGTCATATTTCTGGCTACGCTACGGCAGGTCGTTGGGCTGCGACACGCGCACCGCGGTGCTGCTCCGGGCTCATCTCAGGTTGGTTAAAACTGCTGCTGGAGCACGAGACCTTATAGAGAGACACGCGGGAGAGTGGCAACAGCAGCAGCCAATAGATGCACTGGGGTTAAATATGCAGCCGAGTGTTGACGGGAGCGGACCAATCAGAAACAGGCGTGGGCGGGCCCAGCGTGGGAGCCTCAGTATGGAGATGAAGGCAGTGCGCGCGACTCTGCTGAGAGTTTGGAAAACTTTCCTGTTGGGCCCAGACCCCCCCCCAATAAACTCTTTGTTTCTCATGCACACACACATGTTGTTCAAAATAGGATTTAAATGTTTCCTGCAGGCTTCTTTTTGACATGGTTTTACACATTGAAACTCTTTTTCGGCAGCTTCTTTTTTTTGAATTATTATTATTATTATGCAAAAAAATAAAATAAAATCAATTTCCAAATCGATTTTGTCAACACACGCTTTTAAAATGAAGGAGAAGCGTTTGGGGAAATAATATCAGCAGAGCTAAATAATAAGTTTAACTCTTAAGACACACTTTATTAATTGTGATAGTTGGACTTTACTCGTGCCACGGATTGAGAAGTAAATCAGAGGTCACTCTCAGAGAAGTCAAACACATCGTTAAGTACAAATTGATATTGTTTTATTTAAAAAATTAAATTATATAATTACCGATAATTCATTTCGTGCCCTTAATAGGTACTTGTTATTTGAAACAATTAGGCCCAGCCTGAATAAACTATAGTAATTATAATATTAATAATAATAACAACAACGATGAGTATAATGATAAGAAAAGACAACACTATATTTATCTCGAGGGAAATTGCAATAATAAATACTAATGTACACATGTAATTGAATAACATTTAGGAAAAAATAAGTATAAACAACAACTAGCCTGTACTCTTTAAAAACTTACAGAGGAAGTCTAAATTGAAGGGGTCTTTCCGCATTGTAGTAACTTTACTTTCTTTAATCAGGAATACTTTGGTTGCCTTCTTCTGTCAACTCATACAATAAAATAAAGGAGACTAAAGCAGAAATCACGGATTCAACAGGTTGGACGGCGAATCTCTAATTTCTCTTTAACACTATTTATGGTTTTCTGTTTTATTATTGCCTTATTTGTGACATGAATGCACCTTTCTAAACTTGAGATGTCTGTTCAATGGCCATCAAATTAGCAGCAGAAAGCCCGTTAAGGAGCGTTTTTCTATTTCTTCTCCAAACTATTGAGTGTATTTTTACTTGACCTTGATCACAGCAAGAGACTCTGCTGATGAAGCCCTCCGCTCTTCATACGTGCCAAAATGAAATAAAAACACACACATAGAGATGTATTCTTTTTTTTCATGGACATAAATCAGTTATGTCACAAAGGCCGGCGACACAGTTTCTACTTTCTATCTGGGAACCTTGAAGAGCCCAGCTCGGAATAAATAGACCAACATTGACAATATGCACTTCGTTTAGAGAGAGAAAGAAGAAGAAGAAGAAGAAGAAGAAGAAGAAGAAGAAGAAGAAGAAGAAGAAGAAGAAGAAGAAGAAGAAGAAGAAAGAAAGAAACGTGCAGCGACTTTTTTCATCTGAGCCTGGAGATGAGTCAACAGCCCACTCACAGCCTGTTTTTTTAATGTTTTTTTAATTTGTGTTTAAACGTGTATAACATCTACTTAGATATGTTATTTTTACACGTATTAACAACATAAAGTTTTTTTTTCTTTTTTTATAGTTTTGGCTGCACTTCACGCAGTCCCAGTCAGACCGAAATAACGGCCTGAGTCCCCATGATAACATCTGATGAAGAGATAATGTGAGAGAAACCGCAACCAAACTTAATGTAAAAATACACGGATTTAAAAAGGAGATTCGTCTTTTTGATGTGAGTTGCTGTGTATTCTCCCCATGGAAAAGCCCCAGTAGGAACCCTGTTGCGTTTGACTGTTTTCATGCGAGTTCATATCTGAAAAGCCTTTTTTTTTCTCCACGGAATCCAAGTTATAACTCTATTATTCCCACAGGGACTTAAAGGAATACAGTTCTACATCAGTGCTTGTGGTATAGTTTCAGTCTAGCGTCAGTACTGCAGCTCTTTGGATCCTGTTTGGAAACAAGCAGCCTTTGAAGGGAGACCAGAGGTCATCCGTCACCCTGATATTTCACTGCTTGCTCTGAACGATCCTTGTACAGTTTTTTCCCCACTTTGATGTGAGCCTCAGTGTGGATATTAAAGCTGCAGCTCTGGGGCGGACTGCAGATTCCTGTTTTGGGGACTCTTGGATCCACATTTTGCTCTTCAGTTTTGTTGACTCTGGCAAGAGAGCTCAGACTCACACTAAACAGCAAATAACATGAATAATTTAAGGCCTGATACCAGCAACGGGAAGGAGAGGAACCTCCATGTTTGAATGTGTAAAAATAAGTGAAATATGAGAGAAGAGTATGACATATTGTTAGCTTATGAAAGATAGACTTTTTAGAGTTTGAGTAAATGCACACATCTCTAAATCCCCTCCAAACATATTGATGGATTTACAGTTTAGTATATATGATCTGCTTTGAATAATAATTAGTGTTTGATGTTTATCCCAAGAAAAAGTCTACTTACCTCATTAAAAATTCTTAAAATGACATCTACTCCGTCTCCTTCACTGAAAAGCCAATACTCTGTGAATATGCAAATATTTCTCATTTAAAAAGTTAAACTACTGCACACACAAGCTTTCCTACTTCACTGAGAAGTCAATTCTCAGTGTGTGTGTGTGTGTGTGTTTGCACTGCAGGCTTCAAGTTTCTACTTCAGACTTGTGGAAGTTGTACATCGGCTCACTCACATGTGATCACAACCATGATCGCACAGGACATCCAGGCCGTGAAGGCCGATTTAAGGTGAGTGTAGAAACGTTCCCCCTTCAGAAGAGTCTGAAAACAGCACATATATCACTCTGCCAAAGGAAGCTCAAACACCCAAGTCAAGCTACAAAAACCCATTTTGTTACTAGGGCTGGGGGCTTAAATAATCTTCACTTGTTGATTTAAATAAAGTTCATAAAGTTTTTGAACAACTCCCATGTCTACATCGGAGGATGAACTTGCCCAAGACTATTCTGAGTAATGAATAAATTTACCTTTCATCAGAACAGCAGCCCCGAGACATCTCTTGTTTAATCTGAGGAGGAATGGCTCTGAACGTTGTGGTTTAATAAATCAACAGTCAACAGTTGAAAGCTCAGCGATTGGCCTATCGCTGAATACTAAATATGATTCATCAGCATCTGAAGTTACACCAAAAGTGAATAACTCAAGCAGAGCTGTTCTCCTGGCTGATAGGACAAGACAGCACTCCACCTCTAGAGGAGTGGAGGTTGTGAACCATGACAGGCCATCATAGCCCTGGAGGCTGGCTACGACATTCAATCTCTACACAGGTTGTGTGTGTGTGTGTGTTTTTTTCTCTCCACTTTTCTCTCAACTGTAACAGCTGGCCAGATCACTCCCCTTCCACCCTCTGATATGAAACTCTGTATCCGGTCAGACACTTTACGAGGACGTCGAGCCGTTTCAGGTCTCCCGGCCTTGGCTAAATCCCACAGCCCCCTTTTATGGAGGGAGGGTGTCAGTGAGGGGAAGGGGACGCTTGTTTCTCTGAGTGCGGTGATGGAATTGTAACCAAATACCAAAACTAGGGGTAAAGGGCGGAAGGGGAGCACATGTTGACTGACAGGTGCGGAGGTGGCCTGCTAAATAGCGCTTATTGGAGAGATGGTGATTTGTGCTTAAAGCGAACATATCCACTAAGGCTATAATTGAAACTTAAGTCCATATAGTATGTGGAGCCAGCACCATCTAACGAGGTGGGGTAGTGCTTTGTGTATGAGGTCTTCAGGTACACGGTCATTCATGCACAGTTTATAAATGGAGTTTTAAGTGGAAACAGCAAATGAGGAAATGATGAGACAGAATTACAATCATGTCGTGTTTATTGTTAGAGAACATTTACCCTTGTGTTTCCTTCAGGGGTCAACTATTCCCTTAGTTTTGGTACAGGTGAACTGTGTTATTAAAGCATTATGAAAATGATGAAGAGCCATCGGTGTGTTTGCTGAATAGCAAAATACAGTAACTAACTGTCATGTAATGGGGATCAGGGGAAAGTCAAAACAATATGAGATACCAAGTCCAGTGTCGTAGCTGCTTCAAAGAGTTTGTATTTGTCCTATTTTCACACAATGACTGAAATTCAAACAAACGTTGTGATTACATGAAGTCTTCATGTCCATTATACAGTATATACAGTATATATTCTTTTTTCATTTTTGCATTTGTACAATGCAATAATCTGCAGACAGCGATCCCTGTGCAGATCCATAGGAGCAAGTTACACTGTACAAGATATTTAATATCAGTCATGTACAACATGGAGAGGAACTGATGGGCCCCTATATAAATAAATACAGAATTTATACAGTACAAACACACACATTGAATTGATTACGACCTCATGTAATGACTCAGTGTGTTTGCTGTAATCAATTATTTGGATCCAAACCATTTCTAGCTCATTTCCTTGAAGTACAGTGAGCGCCACTGGCTTCAATTAAACCCCGATAAAATAATGAGTCCATCATCCAGACCCCTCCGAGCACAACGAGTGGTTAAGGGGGAACCTGAGGGAGTATCTCAGTTAAAATGAAGGACTCTGAGGTCTTCAAAGTGTTTAAGCATCTATGAAACTAGCTAGCTTTGCAGTGTGAGGGGTAAAGAAGCTGGAGGTAGTGCTGGATCCTCGGGATCTCTGCGAGGCTTCTTGCAGGTGAGCGCCAGCAGCAGCAGCATGGGCAGATGCCACAGGCTGCAGAAGAACAGCTTGCGGGCGCTGTTGCGGTCTCCCTTGCGGTAGAAGCGGAAGGCCAGGTAGCTGATGTACAGGTTGATGGGTAAGGAGATGACAGGGAAGGTCCAGGTGGTGACGTCCAGCACGGGCGCCAAGGTCGACAGGCCGATCAGGCCCACGCTGTGGCGCAGGGCCACCCGCTTGCACATGCCAGGGTGGGTGACGGACATCATGCGGTAGCCGCCACGGGAGTAGTCTTCCCTTAAGTTCCAGCTAAGGGCGTTGAAGTGAGGGAACTGCCAGCTGTAAAGGAAGCCACCCATCAACAAGGCACCTGGGGGTGAAAAAGAGGGAAGAGGGAGAGGATTGACGATGCTGAGGGACTCCAAGAGCTCAACATGCCACATATTAGGCCAAGTGCTAAAATCAAAGTTTTATGTCTTTAGATCTTAGAATCTTTAAATGAAAAGTATCTATTTTTAACCTTACAAAAGGTAAAAAAAAAAGAAAGCACTTTACATAACTTAACACCTTGTTGCAAAACATTATTTTTATCCTAAAATATAGAATATCCAGATGGTTTTTGACTTTCCAAAAACTACGTGAAGTATATTCAACCAAAAACATCAGGCCCATTTTGACAAAAACTACGGTTTAAACAAAACGTTGTGCACTATAACAAAACAAGCCATGCAACTGTGTTGCATCTGTCTTCATGTAATCTCATATTCAGACTTCTGTGCTCTTCAGATGTCTCAGCTGCTGAGTGACTGATGGAGAATAAAAGGTGATTTATTTTATGACTGTTTCTGCGAGACATGACACTCCTAACTTATAGCTGAGTCACAACTCAGACTGTTTTTCCTTTCGTCTACATTATACAGTTATCACAATCATAGTCTCAACCCTATCCAGCACACAAGGGTGTTGATTCTCTTGCCTCAGGACAGCTGTTCTCAAAAAACCTTAAAGCGTTTGGTTCGTTAGTGTTACATTTAGAGTAAATGAGTCAAACCAGAACAACAGTTCACAGACAGACTAAGGACTGGCATGGTCTCTGCAAGTACTAATCTGACAGATTTAGTACCAACAGTATATTCCACACCAGAGCTGCAACCAGAGCAGCAGATACAGGTTTTAGTTGTAATGCTTTTAGTAAACATGTAAAGGGTAAGCCACAGTACAGGCTCTATATACATTTTAGAGCACCGATAAAGGATTTTTAAGGGCAATATCAATATGAATATTTAGTGATTTAAAAATCGATATGCCAACATATATTAAAAAAAAATTAAAATAATCCAGAAACGCATTACAAAACATAAACAGATTTCCCTAACATTAGTTATTTGTAATATTTATGAATTCTCACTAGAATAATATGAATTTATGTTTTAATGTCACAAAAATAGGGACGTCAACATATTTTGATGTTCTGATGAATAACTTGTATAAAAATACAAACTTAAGATGTGAAACTTAAAGTCCTTTGAACAAAAACACATCAACAAAAAAAATCGGTGTTGCCAACAGCGACGCTGTAGAGCGCCCTCTAGTAGACAAACTATGCAAAACTATAAATCGGCCATCATAAATGCCGATACCGATAGATCGGGAAATGCCTAAAATCGGTATAGTATTGGCTCGCCGATAATATCGGTCGGGCGGCAATACATTTTTAAAAGCTTTCATGAACAGGATGAGTTAACATGGAATCAAGGGGCCTTGAAGGGATTCAAACATTTTTTGAGAGAGTCAGCCAAATATTTGAAGCATATATACAAATTTGATAGAGCACTTCTTAGGGATACAGAAGCAACATGAGAAAACACATTTCCTACAGTTGCCATAACAGAACACTTAATGTGTCCAGCACAAAAGCGGAGTAATCCCTCCCTCACGCTTGGTCTCTTTACTAACTTAACATCACATTCATTTGGCAGACGCTTTTGTCCAAAGCTACTTACAATAAGTACATTCAAACTCTACAGGAATGAGGAACAAGCCTACTAACAGCGCCACAGGGACTCTGGGCTGTATGCAGGCCTGGTCAGAGAGGTCCTGATGAACCCTGTGGAGGGCCACAACACAGCCAGCTCCCCAAAGAGACATAGTGCAGGTACACAGCTATGCCATTGAACTAGGGCTGCAACTAACAATTATTTTTAACACCCATGGTTGCTTAATCTATTTAATTATTTCACATAGTTTATTTTATCCAATCAGTCCACAACCAAAGATATTTATAACTTTTACTGATATAAACCAGAGACAAAGCAGCAAATTCACCTGCCTGAGCAGCTGGATCCAGTGAATGGTTGGCATTTGTGTTTGACAATTAACTTTAAGTTGAAGATCCCTGTCAACTGAATCATTTTCTATCAACCAACTTGACATGTACATATACATGTGGGTCCACTAATAACCTGTACCCCAGCGGGTGAGACGTACCTGGCTCCAGACAACCTGTAGCAGCCGTCCAGCCCATGACAGGAGGTATCGCACCCACCACCGCTCCCACCCAGGTGTTGGTGATGCTGAGCCTCTTGAGCGGTGTGTAGATACAGGTGTAGAGAAAGATGTTAAGGGCACCCAGGAAGCCCGTCAGGGGGTTTACTGCCAGTGTGAGAAGAGCAACTCCGGGAATTCCACAGGCCAGCGCAAAGGTCACTGCATGGAGGGGACTGATGGGAAGAGGAACAGAAAAGAAAGAGAAACAGTGGATGAGAATATGAGAATTGGCTAAACCAGCCATAGAAAGAAAAGAAATATACAAATTAATTTTATTAAAAGGAGTTTAAATACACAGATTCAGGCTCAGACAAACAACCATGGGAACTCTAGGATGATAAAGTTTTGTGGGCTTACTCAGACACGAGATAAGACAACGGTAGCTCATCACACACACACACACACACACACACACACACACACACACACACACACACACACACACACACACACACACACACACACACACACACACACACACACACACACACACACACACACACACACACACACACACACACACACACACACACACACACACACACACACACACACACACACACACACACACACACACACACACACACACACACACACAAGGGGAGGCTTAGTGGAAGCTCATCTGATAAGAGTTTGTCAGGGATAAAAGTAGCCCTGCAAGATGAAGAGTATGTGCACACGCCAGAGATCAAAACTAGCTGTACAAAACCACTGCAGCTCAGGCTTTTAGCCGGATGAAGACTTCCTCCTCCTCCCCTCATCTTTTATTGAAAGCAGTGCTGGCGAGGTCTGGTTCAAATTCACCAGTAAATGCTCCATAAATTAAAGAGAGGGAAGATTAAAATCTTGACCAAATGCAGGCCTTGCCTTCAAAAAGCAAATGGGGCTTTTATTTTGGTGGTGTGGCCGTGCAGGGAGATTGGTACAGTAATGTGATTAGTGGTGTTATGTCTGTTTTATGTGGGCTGAGGTGGGGCCGTGCAGGCTGGCTCTGGGCTGTTGACAGTCTGACTGTGGGCTGGCTCAGTGGGGGTCAGGGGAGGGAGTGTGTCACACTTTCTAAGGTGGGTTTACTGTCCTCTGCTTACAGTTTAACACAGCCGCAGTCATAGCGTCAGGTGGGTAATGTCAATAGAGCAACACATGAGCGATTAACCTATTAGTTTAAAGAAACAGGATGATTCTTATTAAAACTTAGTTACCTATTAAATATTCAATTGGTCAGTGAGGTCAAAGTAAACTGTGGAAAACTTTCCAAATGTGTAAGGCTTGGCTACAACACAGTAGCTTCAGGGCCTGGTGTGAAACTGTAAACTGACAACAGATATACGAAACCTACAAAGACCAGACATAAAACAGATGACAACTATTTCCACAAACGTACACGGATATTTTGTGCATTGATAGAAAGGAGCACATATTAAATGTATAATTCTGAGACACCTTGATAGGATTAATCCTGAAAGAGAAGTGTTCCTTTACCAAAACAGATCATTATAACAGTGTGCCCTGCTCATTTATGCTGCGATGTATGGAGAAAAGGCAAAGAAACCAAGGGAAAAAACTATTTTTGGCAAAGAAGGTAAAGTATCCAGAGAGAGCAGGAGGTAAGTGGCCTTTATAAGAATGAGGGGAACTTTGGCAGAAATGTGGCTCTGCACTAGGAGTTTGATTACCTGATTCATAAAGAAATTCCCAGCTCACTGTACTGCTCCCATTTTGCTATCTCATTTATTTATTTATTTTTCTGGCTACAGATTCCGGTCATAAAAATCAAACATCATCAAAACAGTTCGGTATTAAAGTTAGTTCTTCACCTGGTTAATTGTAGTTTGACAAAGTAATTTTAATAAAAGAAACTCTATTTGCTGACAAAGACTGTGACATGTGGCTGAAAGCAGCCAAAATCCTACTCTCTTACTAAGCTGAAAGCTAGTCAGTATCACCACATGTAGAAGGCTGACACTGTAAAACCACTACAAAAGGATTGGGGACTGTCATCCACATTTTACAACAGAATACAAGGTGGGAAAGATGATACACTATTGTTGTGCAGACAGGATGACACACTATTTCCTAGTACAGACAGACTTCCGCAGTAAGACAGATGTAGAAGAGGAACGTCATTTGGCTTATACACAGCGATGTACTGAAGACAACATGGAAAATGTGTAAAATGTTGCCTTCTGATGGCTTGTTTGACAGGCTAGTCCAGCTTCTCAGCTGTCTCTGTACAAGATTATATGTGTGAAAGAGAAGAAAAGAGAGACAAAGAGTGAGAGATCTTGTGTCTCTGTGTGTCTCAGAGACAGGCAGACAGACGCACCTCCTCTGGTCAGGGACAGGCTAAAAGCCCGACAGAAGAGGTTGTGTTTAGATAGTGAGAGAACATCTTCAATCACCAGCTCAACAGCCCGAGAGTACACGTTTAAACAGCACGGTAATGGAGAATTCCTGAACCTGGGATGAGATAGCTGTGGGTCAAGGTCCAGTTATGGTACCGACAGGCAGTTTCAGTCATAAAGTGACTATGTCGCTGGTATAAATAAGCAGGCAACAGAGGCCTTTAGCTTCCACTTATTAGCTGCATGTTGATTGGACTGTTGTGTATTGTGCTTCATCCGCTTATGTCAACAGGTTGTTTGCTTTTGTTCTTCCTGAATAAAAAAAATGAAAGGAGAGATGAGCGTGCTTTTCCTGTAAGAGTGAACTGCAAAGGAGCCAGTTTCTGTGGCTGCTGCTACTCCACATACACAGCTACTGGTCTTTTTCAGCACTAATAACTCAATAACTAAAAGTGTAACAGAAGAGAGTAAATAAATATGGGATGTGTGCTTAGTGCTACTTCTGTAATTAAGGTGTGTTCTGCATTATAATATTGCTTGAAAATACACATATGCTTTGACATCACAAGACGTGAGTTCATGTTTAACCCCTGGAAAAATGTCCCTCAGCAAGCCTAGACGGGGATAAGGTCAGTGAGCAAGAGAAAAGTAGCAGACCTTGACATTTGTCCAGTATGAGTTGAACAAAAGGCCGCTTGGGAGGCTGAGTAGCTGTCATGTAGCGTTGCTGGGCTGATACTATACAGAACTGAACTCCAACTCATGCTGAACTACCTCTCTCTCTCTTCTCCTGTCCACTCTCGAGTCACTCGTCACAGCCTTTTCAAAGTAATAAAGTGACCAAACCCAAAGACATAAAACTGTACCTGATTTGTCCTCTGACGAGTGGACGGTTCTTTGTACGGTTCATGTTGGAGTCGAAGGGCACTTCAAAGTACTGTGGAGACAGAAATACAAGTGTGTTAATGCAGGCCGACGCACACAAACACATTGATCTTCTTCCATGACACAATCTACATCACGAACAAACCGATTTTTGTTTTTTAACTGCATCTATAGTGTTGCCAATATTCTGCTTTAAGTGGGTTCTTGCAAACCTACACTGCAGCTCAAAAGGTACCGTTTGGTTCATTTTCAGAAATGTCGAGGTGCAAAGATGGGCTGAGATACATTACATTACTTTCTATGCAACATCTGGAGAGATAATGTTAGGGGAGCCGCATGGTCATAGCAAATCTCTTAACTAAATGCTCACCCTGAACTTCGAGAGTAAATGGACTGGAGGTGGAAGGTGGAGGCATTGAGCAGTTGGGTTGGAGATGATGGTGTGGGGTGTTCTGGGATGCAACTATGTGAAAAACTACTTATACTCCTGTTTTATGATCTGCTCTGGAGGAGTATGCTTCAAAGTGCTCCCATGAGATTGGCAATGTGTGACTAAAATGCAAACACATGGGGTGCTTAAACGCAGGAACTGGCTAATCTCTGTGTGTGTGTGTGTGTGTGTGTGTGTGTGTGTGTGTGTGTGTGTGTATGTGTGTGTGTGTGTGTGTGTGTAAGCAAACACACATATGGGTGTATTTGCTTGCCAGCATAAGAGCCTTTGACTAATGAAGAAAACAGATAAGCACTTAGACTATAGAGTATCGAAACCCATCTCTTCTGATATATGGTTCAAATAAAATTTCTAATAAACAGATAATCCACTTTTCTCTTCTTAAACCCAGTTCCCAGATTTACTGCACTCATGACATCGGAAAGCCACCATATTATTATAAAAAAGGAAAAGAAAAAAGAAAACTACTGTTGGAAGGCATTACATTTCATTTTGTATAGATTTTTATTTTTGAAGAACATTAGAGAGTGGGCTGCACCATTAACGTCTTATGCACAAGATATCTCGCCGTACCCGTCTGGGACATAAAGTAAAGATCCAAATACAAATCAGCAATGGAAAGAGCAAACATGTTTGAAAACAATTTGGCATTCCTATATGTGGTTTTGGGCTAAAGACCAATCCTCACAGAGCCAGGGGTCAACAATACTCCAAAATGACCCGCCGTTGGGTTGTCATTGTATGTTAACCTGGTTTGCATGAGCCAATAGTGAGCCTCCTCAGGATTCCTGGCCAGGAAATGGTCACAGCAACCAAAGAATTTCTAATAAGCGAAGAAGTTCCGCTCTCTCAATACATCTGGCTTCTGAACTGGTTGCAGTTCCACCAGAGTTCCACTTGGGGCGCTCACAGGCCAAGGCAGAATGAATGGGACTCTATGGAGCCATACCACTCAAAAGTTTTCTCAGGATACCATTTTTTTTTTCTTCAATAATTTGAATATGTTGCATTTGAAAGATGAGGCTAAGACAATACACCCTGATGGGTGTTTGACTTTTTTAAAGTAGCTTTTTTTGTTTATAAAATCTCAATGATGTCATACACATCATATGGCCAAAGATACTGCTTTACAGCGAGCTCCGAGTCACTTCCTTTTTTCTCTTGAGGCATCGACAACACAGCAGACAGGTTAGGCTCTCCCTGTCAATGCACGTACTAGAAAGAGGTTCGCTAACGTTTTAAAGACCATGGTGAAATATTCACTCAGACATTCTGGCTCCACTTTGGATGCCATCAACCAGGATCTCTGGTCGTATTCAGTCCTTCACTGACCAATCAGCATTCATTAGCAGAATGCTAGTGTGTTATGGGCAACAATGACTCAACCTGTAAAAAACTGAAGGGACATAAGTACTCAAACATTTAACTTTCAACTTATAATCCCTGTTGAACTTGCAAAAACTACAATCAAATCTGAGATGGTCATGCCTACAACAGTTAGGAAAGTAGGTAAATATATTTCATTTGGCCTAGTTACTACTGAAATTGCAGTGGCACTAAAACCCTTCAAGCAACCCTGTAGAAGCGCTCTCCATATACGCTCCAAAGAAAATCTCCTGCTTCCCTTTTCAGTCTTTTGTTTAGTTGTAGTGGAGCACTAGCTAGCCAGGTCTGACTGGACTTGGCCAGGCTAATGGACAGCTGTGTATGCGCCTGTGGGACCCAAGGCCCAGGCTGAGGTGTTAATTCTATTTCCTGGGTCAGGAAATGCGTCAGGAGGTCAGGGGCCGCATGAGAGAGAAATGCTCTTCGTGGACAGGCCAGAGCAGAGCAGTGCTGAACCAGGCTTCGGGCAGGCCCAAGGCCAAGCTCACCGCACCACTGCTCACATAAAAAAGGATCCACTTAGTTTCCAATAACATCATCCCACGTGTAGTAAAACAAAAACAAAAAAAGACCCCAATACTGTGCACAGCAGTGCTCTGTACATTGTGCCCTTACAGGCATATAATGTACCTGTACAGTAATAAAAGAAACAAAGAACTTGCCAGAGCACTAACCGTATCTAAAATACAAGATCTACAGTGGTGTGTGGATGAACCTGTCGCGCGTGTGTGTATGCGGATGATTTTGTGTGAATGTCAAGCCGCTCAGTCCACCCCACTGCGTGTGCTGTTGTCTTTTCACAGTTTGCCCAGTTGTGCTCTCGTTCCTCCCTCTCTTCCTTTTAAGTCAGAGTGCCTCATCTGGTTCGCATCAGTGGCCCTCTCTGCCCATGTCATTATTTCCGCCCAACGCTGCCATGTGTTACAGTCAGGGCATTAAAATAATTGGGCCATTTTTGTGCTTGCACGTGTGCACGTTGCTACAGGTAGGTCTAAATGATTGATTCAGAGTGCATCCGTTTAAAATGGACAGGTCTTTACCTGCACTGAGTCGTAGAAGAAATTCAATTTTTTCACTCTGTTATAGTTTTTACACACAATTTACACAGGCCTGAAACACACACCCATGCCCAAGACCTATATATGGACTAATGGAGAGATGTCAGAGTGAGGGGATTGCCCATGGACAGTTGGGGATTTGGTGCCTTGCTCAGGAAGTGAAATGACACCTCTCCAGCTACCAGTCCACACTCTGTAAGGGGACATCCAGTGGATAAAGCATTCAAAGCAAGGTCAATCTCCAGTAGGGCACTTCTGACTAAATGTTAATAAGCCTTTAATCAATTATTATAAAACATTAGGCCTATTCCCAAAATACTCAATTAACATAAATTATTGATACAAGTTAAATAGAATTTTGTTAATAATGCTGTAAATAAGTGTTTCTGTTACAATTTAGAGGCCCATTTAAATGAAGGAATGAATGATTTATTTTCGGGTCTGGCTGCTTACACGGCCAATCCATTACAGAAATTATTTAGACACATTTTATATAAACACTTTTGTTTCCACAAAACAAGTATATAAATACAACCAGTAAAGCCCTTCATTTTTATTAATTGATAAAATAAAAAAGTAAAAACTTCTCTTAAAGCGCCCATATTCTGCTCATTTTCAGGTTCATAAATGTATTTTGAGGCTGTACCAGAATAGGATTACATGGTTTAATTTTACAAAAAAACTTCATATTTCTTTTGTACTGCACACTGCTGCAGATCCCGTTTTCACCCTGTGTGTTTGGGTCTCTGTTTTAGCTACAGAGTGAGACATCTCACTCCTTTACTTTGTTGGGAGTTGCACATGTGCAGTAGCTAGGTAAGATCACATCAGCTAGCTAACCTTTTCTCCAACTTTGGTCAGTACAAGGCAGGATTAGCTGGGAGACTTCTTCTAAACGAGGTACAACTGCAGAACAGGGACGTGGAAGTAGTTCTTTTGTAGATTATGGTGAACTAGTGTGTGATGTAGCAGTGTTTTGCCAGTGCTAGCATGCTACGGTCAGCCATCTCGTCTTGGCTAGTTACGTAGAAAGCTGTGCAGATTTTTGAACAGCTCACCCGAAGACTGAAGGCAGAGGACATTCAGAAACCTGTATCTCACTCAAAACAGCATGGATAGTTTTTTTTCCAAGTTTGTATGCATGTGGAAGCACCAGCGACACAAAATAACACCCCAAATAATATGGGCCCTTTAATCAGAGTGTTTTTTACCTTTATACTACAGATGCCTATACCTATAAAAGGCCAACAATAATAATATAATTTTAATTTCACTTTTTTTTTTTAAATGATAATATCTTGTATTGTGTCCTTTAGTAATTACACTAATATCTCTATAAAGAAGATTGTCAGTGGGGCTTGTTGTGGCAGGAAGGTCTGGACAAGATTTCTTCAGCCGCTCTCGAGCTCCAACATGAACTAATGTTCAAATTCAGTTTTAATGGTGATGACATGTGCACAATGCCTCTGGCAACAGACATTTGTTTGATTGTTTTGAACCCAATATGACTCCGCTCTAATCGCTCACTGACACACCTTGACATAGCTGATTGAAAAAGCCAACCATTTATTTTGAGAGCTCTGCAGTTCACTCATGATTTACTTACTGAGCAATGGCGCATATTAGGACATTTTTGATAGGTGGTGTACATTTAACAAACCAAGATCCAAAACTGATCAGGCTTCAAATCACAGACAGTTACATCAAAAACTTCTCGGAACAACACTGAAGCCAACCTTATAGAACCGTTCGAGACATCTATAAAGAAGCAGCTGGTGAACTGAACCGGAAGTTATGGAGAGTCTAGCTGCTGCTATCAATTATGAACACAAACACATATACACACAAAAAACCCATAACTGTAGGGACAATTATCCGCCAGACGAGAACGGAAAACAGGCGAGACCAAAGTGAGAAGCAAAGGAGAGGGGGTGTACAGTTGCCGGATCCTCCAAGCTATCAAAGACGGAACGTGATCCATTGCTAACCACCAGGGCTCAATTGATAACAGGCTACATGCAGGCATTTCCTATTCTTGTGTAGAAGCTATGGAACACAACTTTGCTTTGTATCATGATATGACTGATGCAACACATTAGCAATAGGAGTTTGAAGGCTGCATAGTTTTGACAAAGTTTGTAAAATGTTTAATTTCCCTCAGCGGATACCGTGAAGTTGGCCTATATAACCACTAACCGTTAGGAGAATAAAAAAGGCTGAAAAATTGACAACCTTATAATTTGATTTTGCAGCAGACAGTCCTTGTAATCTCTATGAGTTAAGTGTTGCCTTACCAACGCTACGCCTCCTATCTGCCTGCTAAAACAAAAGGGAGTGCAGTGACGGTTGGAGAGAAGCGATACAGTAACTACACGCTGTGCGTTTACTGTGTTTACTCGAGAGGCAAGAGTGTGCCTAAACACAGGCTCAGTAACACACACACAGCTGAGCAGCTGTATGGCTTTGGCTCACAGGAACATCAGCTGGCCTAAACAGCATGTCTCTCTCGATCTGCTGAGGGAAACACAGGTGCACAGGCTGAACACAACAATAAGACCAAGTCATCACTTGTCAGAATGTCACCTTTGCACACTGGAGTTGAATGGCAGACTCAAACATCCACAGGGGCAAGGGTGAGGGTGCTGCTCCGATGCACGCGAGCCAAGTCTGCTTAAAAAAAGCACGAGAGCTCTCAAAGCCCCCTTCAACACCAACTGTGAACTGTCTCTGATCAACCACTTGACAAACAAGCAGCCAAAGATTTACATAGATTAAGCTTTCCTCACAAGTCAATTCAATGGTACTGGCAGACATTCACAATGTTCTGAAGTCAAATGAAAGAAAAGGAACAAAACAGACAAGGCATGCAGCCTGACTAGTCACAACACAAAAATCCTGGAATGGCAGAATAAGGTTATTCAAGGTGTTTTTTACGTTAGAAGTGGGACTGCTGTTCTGTCAAAGATATGCTACTGATGTTTCTTGAGTCAAATGAATAGTCTTGGAGCTATGTGAGCAATGCTGTGATTTTGCACTGCTTCCCTGAAGAACCTGTTAAACACTTCCAAAGTACTTATTAAGCTGTTATCATGAGCCTGCGTGTGTGCGTTTCGATGTAGAAAAAAAGTCAGAAACTATAGACGGAATGGTGAAAGGGCAATAAGAGAAGACGATGACGAAGCCGAATGATGAATTTAAGGAGGAGGTTAAAGGAGGTTAATTATAAAGCGTAGAGAAAGAAGGAAGGTTGAACGCAGACACTGAGCAAACAATGTGCATTGTAATTAGGGATGGGTGGGTGGGGGTTTATAACTGGTACAGATAGTAAGATGGAAACCGTTAAGAGATGTGTGCTTTGATCTAGATTCAGCTATACGTGGGCAGGCACAGAATGGATTTTAACTGGCACATTACTGCATGTTAACCTGTGCAACTAATAGTCTAGGCTTCTCTTTAATTCTAAAATCAAAAAAATGAAATTATGCAAGCAGGACCAAATGATAATGAAAAAAGGTTTGGTCGTAAAACGTTTGAATACAAAATACATAACGGGACGGGTACAGAAATACCACTAGAAACTGGATTTTGGCAATAAAGTGTTTAGAGAAAAAGTGCAGAGGATATCTCCATCACTTCATTTCGGTCACTGAAAAAATAGCAATATTTAGTTCGCAGTATCTAGAGCGGAGGTGAAAGATAAAAACAAGAGACGTGTGTCTGTGTCTGGTATGCTGCATCCGGACAGCTGGCAGATGTTTCTGGGGTTGCTCGCCCTCTGCGATCCTTTGATGTGATAAAATAATTGCGGATCGGCTGCTATGATTAGACATGAAAAGCTCAAACTGTTTGCACTGTTCAATTCATGAAAACCACATAACCTACGATAAAGACATCCTTTCACAAACAAATAATCTATGTATCCAGGTCCGGGCCACTTATTCATATGTATAGAATCATGAGACACTTTGCTTCAGACTTTCAAAACCATGCACCTAGCATAGCTGAAACATGCCAGAATTGCACTATCCTATCCTACTATTCTAAGTTCTCTCAAGGCACCACTGGAGAAACTGCAGTACTCTGTCTGGCCAAAGAGCGGATCAAGTCTCCTTTTTAGCTGAACCCATATCTCTTTTCCTGTCTTTACAGTGGTCTGTGTAGAACGGTTGGCAGCACTCCAGCTGGCACAGCTCTCTCTTGATTGATGGTCTGAGTGTGGGACAGTGAAGTGCTAAACTGTCCTTATGGTAATCAGCCAATTAATGCTGAGCAGAGCCACACTGCCTTTGCCCTAATAATCAGTCCCTCTGCCTGAAGGTATGGGCAGGATCTGGAAAGCGTATCGCAGGGCAGAGGGATGCTATACTCTCACTGCCTGGGCCATGAAGCGAGAAAAGAGGGAAGGAGTGGTCGACGCAAATAAAAGGATGAAGCTTGAAAAAGAACAACCAGAGAAAGAGGCTAAAAGTAGAGGATTATTCTTTCATGCTGCTTTTCCTTCATCTGATCAAATGATGCTTTCACAGCTGCTGCTTTGCCTCCATAAACAACATAAAGAAAAGATTTTGGTTTGCAACTTAAGATAAATGAGTGTTGTCTATTTCTGTTCTGCATATAAGGCCATCTGAAGCCGCTAACATAGGGGACCTGGGGGCCGAGACGGACTGGGACCAAAAATCGGCCCTGGCATTTTGGCCCAGACTGGCCCACTATAAAAGATCCCAAATACGACCCGTCCTTTCGCTCCCCTGAATGTGTATAGTCTACCAACTCCTACTCCTTAAAACTACTAACACCATGTAATGACACAGCTAGAGGCAGTGAGAGTTCACACATGAAAAACTTCCAACAAAGTGCCATTTATTAACACAATAAAATGGTTTTCTCTTTATGAATCATAAAACAAGCTATATATGTTATCAATTTCACAAGTGAAGAGGCCCTGTACTTTAATATGAAGAGGTCTGTAATGAGTTTTTGTGCCATTAATGACAAAAAAAAGCTTAATACTTTAGGACATAAATGCACAAGCTTAAGAACTGATGAACCTTTAGGTGGTGCTTAATTTTTAAGATGTAGGCTACTTTGTTGAATGAAAAGTAGGCTAATATAGCCTTTTAATCATAAAATGGTGAGAACATCAGTCAAGACTCAGATACATTCTTTTATTGTTGTAGTGTTATCAGCAACAGATTTTCCACCACTTGTTTTTGGCTCAGTTTTATCAAGGCGCAAAGTGTTTTAAGGTGAGTTGTGCTTACCGCAGGTTGTACCCTTGCTCCCTCATCTCTGTCCCTGTCCTCCTGAGTCTCCTCCTCACTGTGCATGCCACCGCTGCCAATGCCACCACCACCACTATCTTTAGCCACAGGAGCTGATGAAGGCCCTGCTACTGCAGAAAAACTGTTTGTCAATTTTACACATTTGGCAGCATCTGCACAAAGGGTCTGTTTCTTTTTCTCAAGCAGCTTCTCTGCACCTCCTTTTTCTTCTCCATGATCTCTATCACTCTTTTAGTCTGGCAGATGCACGCCCGATACTGCATGCAGGAGGAAATCCCAAAAGAGGGTCTTGTTCAAAGATATAATGTCCCCTTCATTGTCTTGGTTAATGTTATCCTGACCTAGCACCCCTTCACAGCTAGCTGCTGTGTTCAGCGCGTTGGACGTTGTTGTTCCTGTCTTTATCCCCAACAGTAGCCGTAAAAAAGTTTGTCATCTTTGGCAGCATTGACAAATTCTTATCGTGTATTGTTGCTTTTTGCTTTTATTTGAGCCGCTGGGGTAACTTTGTTTCATTTTCGCATTTTAATTTTTATGTGATATTTTTAAAGTGTTCTGGGCCAGCTCGGAGTCAATTGAAAAAACAATGGGACGCCAATCTAGGCCTACCACTTTTATGGGCTGATTCATGGGCCGGACAAAAATAATAACATTTTTTAAAGTTTTGGCGGTGTGACCCAAAAAGCACGTTGGCCCACCAGGAACGTGCCCAGTATGCCAGATGGCCAGTCGGCTTTTGCCTGGGGGAATATGGTCCTTGTGTTTAGAAGTGATGCCATGTGTGTCGGACAATATCATCATTTTCATTAATAATGCTGCGTCGCATCCAGGTCCCAGTGCCTCCTAGTGTGAGGGAGGACTCGGGTTACAAGCCAATCTCTTGGTGGATGGCAGACAGGACAGCGGCAAATCTTTAGATCAAGAGATCCTCTCTTAAAAAAAAAGGGACTTTTCATTACAGGGTATGTTTGCTTAAAGTCACAGAAACTACCACTTACCCCAGACCTTGAATTCATTAAATTGCCACTGTAATCTAAATATGCATGACAACATAGAAATGTTACATAATGTAGAATCTTTGGACATGGAGACAATCCTTGCTTGAAATGGGGTTTCAGTATTAATCGTCATTTGTAGAACGGGGTTTGGTATCATTTGCCACTGAACTACTGGGTCAGGCTGGCTGGCACATACATTTTCACTGTAAACATATCAACTATGCCAACAAGAAAGATTCCTTAGTTGGAGTGCTGACAAGCCATATCTATAGTCTACGTCTGATAAGTTAACATTCTAACTAATGAGCGCCTTTCACTCCAGCTCCTGATTACACTTAACTTTGCACACAGTGCTTTCTATTCAGTCTCGCATTCTGTGGGAAAACCGATATAACAGGATATCAGGGAAAGGTCAAAATATAGAACTAGGCTGTGCGGTCACTTGTTTAAAGAGAAATAAACAGTCCTTTCCGCCATCAGTGGGCATTTGCACACAAAAAAAAACTGAGGGTGTGACTGACATGACATGCAGTTTGAAAGGCTCTCAACAGTTTGGGTGCCGTCGGAAAAGAGGCATTTGCATGACCGTGTGTATGTTTGAGAGAATGTGAGTGTTTAGATTTTTGGTCCGCAGCTGTGTCTGACCACAAGGAGACTGGAATGGGTGTGAATGTGTGTGTGTGTGTGTGTGTGTGTGTGTGTGTGTGTGTGTGTGTGTGTGTGTGTGTGTGTGTGTGTGTGTGTAAGTGTTGTCTTTAATACTGCTCTGATACAGCTAGTCCTGAAGATCTTGAAGAAAAGCACCCCTTGGAAATTAGAAGTGATAAGGTGTGGATACGTATGAAGGCCCTCGCTGTTCTCTCAAAAATGACAGCAGCCATCAGCACCTCGGGCAGATTTGTATTTGCGGCGGTGACCCATTTCAAAATCCAACCATTCATCTAGACGGGTTCATTCAACAAGCCTTTCAAATCAAAATGATAAGGATCTCAGAAGAAGACGTATAGCGAGGTCTAGTTCTCTGTGTACATACAGCACTAATCCACAGCTTTACCTTTTAAGGATATCACATTTTAATTTTGAATGAATGGTCAACTACCTAGGAATAAAAGTCAAAAAAACTATTAATAGGCTACATTGTTAGGAATACCACAAGATGTCAGTCATGTAAAAGGTCCAGTTAATTAAAAAAAAAAATTCAAAGAAAATTAAGCTAAAAATCTTTAGTATTTTGTTTTCAGAGTTTAATACAACAAATTTTACCTTTTCAGTTTTTTACTTATTTGGAGGGAACTTGTATATGAAAAGCAGTAACATATAATCTATCTCATTCCACCATAATGAGAAATACATCCTTTCTATTAGTTTGTCATACTGTAAGCAAACTAAAACAAAACTAATTATTCAGTTTTGTTTGTTCTTTTTATTTATTGTTATCTCTGGCTTGCGGCAAACACTCTGGCATGCTGGGACATGGGTCACAGACCTCGTACTGCCTGCTTTTCCTCACAGCTAATGTGTCTGAAAATATCCTGCAGGTCCAACAAACCAAACACAAAGAGACACAGGCTTCACATTGTTCAATCAGCATCTTTGTTCTCCCTCCCTTTCTCCTCGCCAGCATGCTCTGTAAACTAGACTTCTGATAACACACATGCAGCTCAGGTTGGTGTGCTGCACAACCGTTTGGTTCAGGGAAAGACTGGAAAGATATCAGCATTCTCCATATAATGTAATATGCAAAAGTAGTTTTGCTGGATTTGTCTCAGTCTCTGCAGCAAAGTAAAACTGCTAACAAACTAGATCACATCCTACAGAGCTTTACAATCACCTCCTTCTTGATCCTAATAGGAAAAGACAAAAATAGGCACATGGTAAATATCAATGTTCTGCTCTGAACTGGCCTTAAGAAGCAGTAGAGTACTCTTCAAACCGTCACATTGGGCTGCTGTTAAATAAAAAATAAAAATTCCATCCAATTTCTGATTATAAACTACAAGGAGTTATGGTTTCCAGCCTATGAAGTCAATTTAAGACCCCCCCCCCACCCTCAGTGTGCTAACCTCTTCCTTTATGGTTTCACTTGGTTCGAGTGACAGGAAAGAGAAAAAGAAAAAGATTGAACTATGTTTATATGGAGGTGGAACATTTGCTGATAAATTCAACACAAGGGCACAGACCGTAAACAGTGACAAAAAGCAGCATGAGTAAATAATTCATCCATGAGTTTCAATCTTGTTTGCTGGAGCAAATGGGAGGAGACTGTGAACACAGGGTAACAAAGTTCCTGTCAGAGTCTGTCCTCCTCCTCTGCTAGAGCTTTGCCCCCCCCCCCCCCCCCCCCCCCCCCCCCCCCCCCCCCCCCCCCCCCCCCCCCCGAGACCCACCCTTCTATCTGCCATGTTCTCTGTATCCCCTTCGCCTCACTCACTATCCCCTCAAGTGGAAAGGCAACCAGTTTGCTTCTAAACGGGTTCTAAAAGTGAGCTGTCAACCATCTGTCCCACTAATGTAACAGAAATTCTTCCTGTCAGGATGCGGTGTGACACAGCTTCCAGTGTGTCTGAATGGGCAAGAGTAAGGGTTGGCACAGTGCCAAGTGGGGAGTTGCAATGATGGTCACAAACGGGAGGATGACACTATTTTAGTCGAGATTATTAACGACAACTGGAGCACAATAGTCAAATCTTCCAAATAAATATCTGGAAATGTAATTTTTCAGATTTAATTAGTTTAAAAAAAAAAAAAGTATCAACATGGGATCATGTCTAAAAGTTCAAGAAATTGCAACTTGTTCAGATCACAGAATTAGCTTGAGACCAATATTTTGTCAGCTTCCTTAAAAGGACAATTCCGGTGAAAAAAGAACTAAGGGGTTAATAACATATGTACAGAGTCGGCCGTTCTTTGAGATATGTTGTCACGCTAATCAACTGGGTCTCAAACTTAAAACAAGCTAACCGATGATTAGCTTATAACGCTAGTCTTCAGGGCACTCAAGACTAAATCGCTATTTTATACCACTAACAAGGCTCAAAATAGCACCACACTTTCACGGTAGAATAATGATAGTCCTACATGTAAACCGAAGCTTTGAGAACTTTGTGAGTGTACAGACAGTTTATTAAAAAGATAGATTATGATGATATTACCGTTTGCGCATAAAGGCAGGCGCCATCTTAGGAAAACAGTCATGACCAGTCGAACAACAAACGCCCTCCTTGAGCTAGGTTACTGGTTAATGGTTGCACGGCAACTGTAGTTCACTTTACAAGTGCCCAAAAGACTTAATAAGCTAATCAGCGGTTTGCGCTAGCTTGTTTTAAGCTAGAGACACATTCGATTAGCATGAAAACATATCCCAGAGAACAGTAGACTCAGTACATGGTGTTATCAACTCCTAGGCTCATTTCGCGCCGGAATTGTCCTTGAAATCTGTAGTTAAAAGATACATTTCCTTGTCTACTTTACAGCACACTATGAAAGGATGTAACAAAGTCCTGAACAAAGAGATATTTCAAAGTGGTTAAGTGGCATTAAAATGTGTGGGCTGGTGAAATTGGAGCCACTCTTCCCCTTCCCGCCCTGTCTCTTCATGAGCAATTACTGCAAAAGAAGCATACAGATAAAAGATCTACTGGCAGGAGGAAGAGCAAATGCACCCAGTACCACTAGCAGTGCAGACAGCGGAAATGTCTTAATCCCCAGGATCTGGCTAACTGAAACAAAGACTTTCAAAGTAATACACACATCTAAAGGTATAACCACTCTTGGGCACACACACCAATGTCTATCATTGTCAAACTGATTACAGTTGTGCGGGTGTAAAATGAATGGGAACTCAGCAGTGGTTACTTACTTCTACTTGAATAAATGACTGTATAGTGACAGTAATGGTGCTCAGAGTAAAACACGTGTTGAGTTTCAAGGCCTTTTTGTGTGGTCATGGCTGGTGTGTTGGAGGCATGTGGGCAGGCAGATATTGCCATATAGGATAAGAGCAGTATGAGTTTTACTTAAATTGGACCTGAATAATTATACAAGGTCTCCTTTATCACAATAGCAAAATGTGTTCATTGGGAGCAAAGATAAAATGCTGTTTTAGACACAACTTTGGGAATGTACAAAACAACACAGCTTTAATGACAGAGGCTCCTTCAAAGCAGAGGTTAGTATACAGCCAAACTTGCAATAGATAAGTCACTTTTGCTTGTAAGGCTGGCAATGCAGAAAAATGTTTCAAATAGATGGCTTAAAGGTGAGCCTAGGAAATGAGAGAAAACAGTAATTAAGACATACAGCATTGAGCATAAAGTGATGTTATGCTGTAGACATAAACAAAGAAAGAAAAAGTGTGGTTTTACAATCCCTTTGTGATCCTCAGGTGGAGTTAGCAACAAAACAAAAAGCATTGCCTCATTTAAAGAGTAGACAAGGATAGGTACAGTTAGGCATCAGAACCACTACCTATATTCAAGCAGCACACACACTTTGGTCTGTCATGTAAACGGTAATTAACAGTTACTATATGACAGAGCCTGACAGACCGCCATGTCATCATACAACTGAGCATCCTTTTAACTCTCTGCAGTGTCTGCTGTGACACAGAGACAGACAAGGGTCCACACCCAACACAGCCGGGTGACTTCCTCAGGTGAGACACAAATGACTGGTGGACCAACATGGTGACTTATTTTACAGAAATGTACGTCCTGTTATTTCTGAACATTTTACAAACAAAAATGTAGATTATGCTGAATAAAATAAAAACCATATTAATTTAATTAGTTAACTTGTTAAAAAAATCACCAGCCTGACTCTGGAGATTAAACTCAGATTAGCGCTTACATTTATGCTCCACTTGTTCAACGGTTGTTTGGTAAATTGCTTTGAAATAACTGTTTTCATTCTCAATTCTTTTCATTTCAGTGTTGGTGAGTTTCCTTTGGGGCTGGCTAAAACCTCTTTGGGGGGTGCCAACAATTCCTCTATGCAGGAAAAACCCTGCAAGTTTAATAGAATGTAATTTAATACAATCTTGTCACTCACTTTTTAGAACAGCTAGTAATGCACACTGTCATCTATTTCACTTGACTGATAAATTAACAGATTAACTGAAATTTATTAAAGAAAAAAAACAGGGTTGAGTAAAATGGGGGGGCAGTGTTTTCATAGCCCCATTTTAGACACATGCTATGATGAGATCAGAGCATATTTCAATGAAACAGGTATAATGTACTGGCAGTGCACTTTGCTTTATTTAATCACCTGGTGTGCACCCGCAGCATGCACAGTGAGACACACCTGTATCCTGTATGCATATGCATTTGCGGGTAGATAACACGAATATCAGGAGCAGAGCCTGGATTTACTATCGTTAACTGATAAAAAGCATTAGCAGATATGAGCATGTATATTAAGAGAGCGTTGTGAGAGATAATATGTTTTTTTCATGTACATGCATTCTATTTAAATGGAAATAGCCCTCACCTCTGCTTTTAAATGTGACTATTATGAGCAAAACCACCCAAAAGCCGTGGACATAGAAAACTAAACCTTTTTTGTATGCTAAATATCACCTGTGTATGCTCTGTGATTACATAATGAGGGACTGAGGACCTAGGTGGCACTTAAGATTCAGGAAATTCCGTCTGAATAACAGACATTGGAGACCAGACAAGAGCCCTTTTTAAATTTCAAACAATAAGAGCAGAAGCTGAAAGCACAGAAACAATTTCTCAAACTATGGGGAAATGAGAAAATACAGCGAGTAAAAATCTAAGGTACGCGGTAATGGTGCAGCGAAAGGACCTCTGATTTTTCTTTAATAGATGAGGGGAAATGTACACATTAAAGGCGAGAGAGGATTCCGAACCCGTAGTTATGGAGAGAAAACAAGTATTCAAATCAGTCAAAGTTGTAACAAATAAACAACCCAACTACACCATTCCTTTCCTGTCAATCTGTCAACATTCTACAAGACCAGAGGGCTATTTCACAAACCCAGTGCATTAAGCTGGGATTTTTTAAGTTATCCTAGCTCAATTTAGCCTTGACTTGGTTTCACTCAATATTTGTTTCTTTTTTTACAAATAATGTGTTCATCATGCTCCCACAGGAAGCTGCTCACTCTGGCTTGGCCAAGCCAGGCTGCACAGATTAGACTAGGTCTAGTCGCTGTAATCAGTTATCCTGGATTTATAAATTCTGCTTTCGTGAAACAGCCCTCGACCGACCACATAAATGCTAATCTGGGTTTAACTAATCTCAACAAATAAAAAATGAAAATGAATTTAACCCTCCATGTGCCATTACTGTACATATACTGTACAGATATATGATTATATTGTAAAGCCAACCTTAACAAGACATAAGACATCCTTGTGATTTTGGGCTAAAGAAATAAACTTGAATATCAAACTGAGATTTTAAGAATGTGAGACTGAGCCGAGGCTAGGGGGAAGCCTTGGTGTATGTTGGTAACCATTTTGTTTTCCAGCAGCGATGTCCTTGCCCCAAAAGCTTCTTGGTTTGGATCAAATTAGCATTCAGTGTTGGCTCACGGGCATGCCATAAACAGGGCTGCTTTTGTTAATTATCCACGGATCTCAGCATTACAAAGAGTGTTCCTACTTGCCTTTGGCTAAGTTACCTTCAGATAGAGAGGGTAAACTCGAGTTTCAAGCTGGAGAAAAAAAAAAAAACGGTAAACTGTACACAAATACATAAACGTGATTTCTTAACAAAGTAGATGCCTTTAAACATGTTTTTTCCTGAATCGACTTTCTCAGCCTTGACAAAACACAACATTCTCTACTTGTTTATTGTTTAGCTACATTAAAACCAGAAAAACCTTTTCAGGTCTTTTATTCTCAAGCCAATCGTGTTTTATGTTTGAAAGAAGTCCAAGATCAAAAGCTTATGATGCATCTAAATAAAGAGCAGAGTTTAGGAGCTATCATTGTGTCCACATGTACAATTATATCTCCAGCAACCAAACAGAAGAAGAAAGCTAAGTAACTACTACATTTAAGCAGAAAAGAGCAGGTCATTCAATAACATTTGTTATTCACCTCTCTGTCGCTAATTTTATTGCAATACTGTACAAAACTACAAAACACAGTATGTATTCATGACTAAAATTAGCATCATATAAATCTGTAAAGTCATTGCATGTTCGGTCTTTAATAATTTTTACTTTATTCATGTCATAATGGGTACTTTTGAGCTGCTCAAGTAAACCAAAAACATTTGCCAAAGCTTGGCAATATTCAGTCATATTACATACACTCAATAGACATGCAATACTCTGGCTACAGTCTGCTAATGTTCAACAGCGCAAAGGATTTATGGAAAGCAGAGAGGGCCGCTTCTAAAACTGGTGCATCAACCCACTACCACTGTTTACAATATGCTTCAGTGTGACACTACCGCCAGAGGATCTATTTGTCCTCTAGACATCCAGGGGCCTCTACACTGACTGCCTTCACTCACCGATAACTCCACAATGCACGATAGAGGTGCTGACAGGCCACTATCCATTTCACTGGGAAAGTAGGTCCAGGATGGGAAAGGAAATTGGGACACTCGCAGACAGCCCCGACACTGTCACAGAGAGCCATGTAAGCTGCTTTCAGTACAGGTAGTTCTGGCAGTTACTCTAAGACAAATTCTAATTCAGATATATGGTCCAAACCTTTTGATCATAAATATTCAGCCTCTACTTTTAACATGCAGAAACTACCGCCACAAGCACTAACAAGAAAGAGAGAAAACAAATACATCAGATGGCATGTTGTAGTTGGTGTAACAACATTTACTCAGCTTGCATGAGGTCAGCCATTGCCAAATGCAGCGTGTGTAGAATGTAGAATGTAGAATGAGGTGTAGAAAGGTTCATTGGTGCCAGACAGTGCTAAGGTGGGTGGTTTTCCACCCTCTGTGAGTCAAGTCTCAATGGTGTCTACATTTTGCCTTTTTGGTCACTGAAGCACATAATCACAGTGTTTTGTGAAAAACTAAAGGCTAATCAGGGAGGTGGAGAAGAGGGGCTCCACCTGCCCATCAGTCAGTCATGTTTATCCCCTCGGGTGACGGCAACACTATTGTGGTGAGGCGAGTTTGCCCAAACAAGCTGCGGCATTGAAAGCTCAGAGTGACACCCTGCGTGTGAGTAGTACTGCGAGTGTGAGCTTCACAACAGCTATGAGAAGCCCCGTTCCTCTTCTTTTGAAGTAAGGACACCTTTCATTTGGAATGACAAAAAGTCAAGCACATATTAACATGTATATTGATACAATATATGTGTGTGTTGTTACTCTCTAAGACACATGACCAAAAATGAAGACTGTACCAATCTATTTGTTTTGTTATACTGCCTATTTTCATCCTTTATATAAGCTTGACTTAGCTTATGTGTCTAGGGAAGGGTGTCATTGAGGTTGGGGGTCATAATCATTTCCCTAGAGTAAATATATATTAACAACTAGAATCTCTGATGCCAGGGTCAGTGGAAGACAACCACTGAAAAAGTGCAACTTCTGAAAGATACAGCTACCATTTCAAACATGTAAAAATTGTATGTTGTTGGCCATCTTTGCCTTAAAAAAAGTAAAACTTTATGGTATAATTCTTGGACTTTAAACACTGAGCTTTGGCTCATTTTGAATTGAAGAAAGTGATTAAAAACTGACAGGGAGAAAGATCTTGCTTTGGCCGTTTCCAGTATTCTCTAAATTCACTCTGTTTGACTCATTACATTTGACCAGGCAGTTTTATCGACTGCATGAGGTGGGCTGGTATTTTACGGATTCACATCAGCAGGAAAGCTGTGCCGCGTAAAATCAACACCCTACAAGTACTTTATAAGACTGCTGCTGTTACCTGCAAACACTCTTTCATAAAAATATTAAAATTATTAAATAAATTGCCTCTAACTTCATGTCAATCTACTTCATTAAGTTTATCCTGCACCATTAAATGTTTTAAACCATCCACTATGAGGAAATGTACAAAATGTATATGGACAATGCCAACAGCTACCTAACAGACAACTGGATTCAACATGAATATCAGATCCAGGACATGTATCAATGCCACTTTGGGACTGGTTCCTAATAGACTTTGTATAAAGCATAGACACAGACTTGGAAAAACTTAACCCATTAAAGTTATGTAAGATAATGAATAAAGGTGCCGTTCAACTGCAACACTGGTGCCAAATTCTTGTTATAAGAAATGTTTATTAAAAACACACAATAAAGTAAACGATAAAAGACAAGTGGAAACCAGTGTATCATTATCTTTGTATCTATGCCGAGCTAACCCTTTGCCTGGCAACGCTATTTGCTCCCTAAGGCATTATCTTGGGGGTGTATGAAAGGTGGATTTACCCTTCATGACTCTATCACAGGAAAGCATCTGTCTCCCATCTGAGGCTGCAAGAGATCCATTTGTACAGTTTGAAATAGATTGGCACCCTGTGGTTGACAAAGACAAAAGCCTTTAAAGAAATTAACTATTAAACAGGGTTGTCTGATTAAATATTCATCCTAATCCAGCAACTAAAGAGAGACACCCATCGAGTCCATTTAGTGCCATCTTGCTAGGCAATTAAAAAGGAATTTCCATTCCTTCTCCGAGGCTGAACTAACAGCTTGGTGGAGACCATGAAAACAAAAAACTCAAAACTATCCATGTTAAAGATCAGCTTGCTCTTTGTGTTTACTAAGCTGTTGGAAAACACGATCTTAAGAGCAGCATCTGTACTAAGTAAGGAAACTTGTTTTTTGTTAAATCGCCCATTTGGCTAAAGTCTCTAATGTGTTTGACCGTTAACTATAACAAAGCATAAACATAATCCTTTGACAAGACAAACCCCTTTTGAAGGGTGACTTACAGTACATAGCCAGTGGAGCTGATATGGCACGGACTAGTAGTTGTACAACTCCATCTGTCTTAAAATACTTTTGAAGCTTTACATGCAAGAAAAACAAATAGAGTACTCTATCAATATAGGGGTTGTTTTTAAGGTATCCACTGCAACTCATCAAATGGACTCGGGTATAAGAATGGTGGGGGGTAATTCACAAGCAGAATTAAATAAATTGCACAAAAAGGATGGAAAGTTTATCATGCTAGAGGTATTCCACCAGCACTGGTTTGAAACCATATCTTCTGTCGCTACTTCTCAGCAGGGAACAGACAAAAATCCAGCAGTGGAAGGGTTTCATTTTCTTTCAAGAGCCCAATGGATGGTGGGGTTTTAGCAGCTATGAGGTCTTGTTACAACTAATGATCTTCTCAAGAGGTACCATGTTATGTGAGGTGCCTTAAACTAGAGGGCCCCATCCTGGAAAATTGTTGGGGCAGCCTTGACTGTTGGGGCAGAGCAATTCTATAGCCAACCCAGCCTGAGGTGGACAACTACCACCTACTGTGCTGCTGACGGACCGCTATCTGCATCTGGAGTGTGTCTAAAGTAGTTTAAAACCATGTTGGTGCAGTCAAGGCAAAGCACCATTGTAGTTGCAGCCAACCGTCTTAAAAGGTAAATGGAGTACATAAAACAGACTAAATGGCTAATTATTGACTGCAACTCTGGCATACTTTTATTATGAATTCTACTACTTTTCTTTGCAAGAAATATGGTTAGAAATGTATTTATCATTAAGAAGTAATACCATACTACAGTTTTTAGGCTGCAGGGTAAATAACTTCTGAATGGGATGGATGGACGAAGGCGTCTGCCAGGGGACACCGTACACCTTGAGGGCTGATCTTAATTGAGAGTAAAAGAAAAAAGTTATGGGGCTGCTATCGGCCTCCCTCTAATCAGGAGTGCTGTATTATTGAATAAAGAGTAAAAGTGTGCCAGTTACAAGCTATATGGCAGTATGTTTCAGCCAATCTCCAAGTCTCAACTGGCATGATGTATCGTCTAGCATTGCAGAACTTCACGCAATCCAGACCATCAGCAGATTCACTACAATTTCATTCAAAGGACATATCTCACCTCTGTAATAATGCACCACATGAAAATAATAAACAGTCCTTTATGCACTTTCCGCCCAATAAAAAGCAGAAGGCACTTATCTTCACATGTACTGGGAGTGCTCTGAGAAAACAGTGAGTTGCTATATATTTATCAGATGGAAAAAACGGTTTAGCTGCTTTACATAAGTCAAACAATAAAGATGTAAAGAAGCTCATTTTTAAGTAATTTATGCGCTAGAATTGGCCAGGCAGCTATTCTGCTTCTATCCCTTGACCAATGGTGGTGTGCTGAACGAGACCACTCGAGGTCAACGCCTAACGTCAACCATCTGCTGTGCAGGGTGTGTCTTGCCAGGGAGAATGCTGGAATTAATTAAAAGCGCTGTATCATTGTAGATAGTTATTTTTATCTTAACAAGAAACACGGATACAAATAACCTCAACAAAATGGCCTAAAACAGCTTATGCCTGAACAATCTTCCCGACATGCTCACTTTGTGATGCCAAGGAGCTTGACAGTGCTTTTAAAACTGAAAGCATGAGCTTCCCCTTGATATAGTGTGTTGTATAGATGGCTATCAATTTGAATCATTTCCATTAATCTGCTTATTAAAAGCTTTTACGCAAAGCTGCACATTTAAATCATTGTCAAAATGGTCATTATAGAATTTTTTTAAACATTGCTTTGTTGTACTACAGAAAGTAGTAACTTGGGTGTCACAGGTTACAGTTGTAGAACCAAATTGTAAATGTTTTAAAAAAGGTCATAAACTAATTGGACCTTGGTTGAATCCTTAGCAAATGACTTGAGATTTTTTGTCTTAACCCTTGTGTTGTTTTCCCGTCAACCATGAACTTGCCCTTCCAGATCCATTTTTTTTTTTTGTGCTTTTCCGATGTTTTTGTCATTTTTTTTAAATTTATTTGTCACTTTTTCTGCTTTTTGAAAAACTTGTTCAAAACATCCAACAAATTCATGGTCAAAAAACATCATTTGTATCAAATTACACGTAAGTTTTGAGTTAAAAAGGCAGAAATTATGAATTATTTTGGCTAATAGTTAAGATTCGAGGATGTTGAGTGGATCCCAGATGGGTATATCTCAAAGTTTAGTCCGGATACTTTTTTGAATTCATAAAAAAAATGCTATTAGATTAAATAAAACACCCCAAACATTCAATGAAAGTAATCATTAGTTTTACCTGAAAAATGTTGTATGGAAACATCCATGTTATTTTTGGGCAATTTGGTTGAAAGAAATCCATATTTCTGACATAAAACACTTGAAACGGGTCAATTTGACCCAAGGACAACACAAGGGTTAAACTCCAGAACTGTTTTTTTTTCTTTTAAAGGGATAAAAAAGTTAAATTAAAACATTTTCATAATGCACATTGATAATTGTTTGCATTACTTATCTTCACGTTCAGTCATGTACCTATGCACTCTAAGGGCCTGACCAAGACACACACAGAACGAGGCACGCAGGAGGGTAAATAATGCATGCCTGCACAGGACAAGGGAGAAGGGCGTAGCATGAAGTAGAAGGGCTGGGGGCTTGTGGGGGCTCGCTTATGCGTGCCAGCCTCAGACAGCTCACCACAGGAGAGACACAGGCACAAAAGAAACTCACTGTCATGGTCACGAAAGCCGAAATGACACTAGGCAGCCACAAAACAAGCCAGCTTGAATTTTCATCAAAACAAACATGCTAGCTGACATGGTGTGACTTACACTATAGCCCCTGTCAAAATAGTGGAGCAGTACTTATTTGACAATAAAAGGCCATATCGTGTCTTGTTTACACTCCTGGGGACCTCAGACTTCCCCGGGGTCTTTTAGGCTCCAGCCTGAAACTCTCGTCTGACCTAATTATCTAATTAGCAGTAGTAGTGGCCAGACTGGAAGGTGATGACGGCTGGAACACCTGTGGAGGTTGGGACTGGTGTGGGGCCCACGGGTCCTGACGACCACCCCGACCAGCAGTTTTTCTTACGCTAGCCAGAAGGAACTCCGTAAACCTCTGCTGCGAGTTTGAGCCCGATGGGCTAATTCTCTCAGAGTAGGTTCTCTTAGTGTGCAGTAGTAGAGCTCTTTTCAGCTCCACACAGACTTTGATGGCAGTCTAAGCAGCAAGACAGAGCTGTAAGCAAAACACAACATGCTAAGAAAAATGTTCATAATTGCTAAGCCTCGAGAGCGACTTGAACTAGAAGCTCAAATAATTGCATCCCTTTGCTTTTGGAGTTGACTGTCTTTTCTGATTGTAAGACAGACATGACAGCATTAAGTCTTTTGACTGTGGTGAGAAACTCTAGATGGTGAAATGCCACTGTTACGTGACTCCAAGTGCTTACACCCTTCCGTCAGTTTCCTAAGTCGAGTAACATTATAAAAGGAAACCACACCATTTCTTTTTGCCCTACGGGCACTTCCCAATGGGACAAAGAGCAGCCTTGGCTTTTGACAGCTCCACTGATGGTCTGACTTCCACTTCCAAGAGACAAAGCATTTTTTCTTTCCCTTAAGGCATTTTCCTCTTTTCCTCAAGGTAATTTGTGTGGTCACATTCTTGTACACTCCTCGGCCTCTTTAGATGTTGAGCATTAAGGGATTAGGACAGAGCATCAGAGTCCATAGGAAGAGATCTTCACAAGGGTCTTTCTTTGCTTCGATTTGTTTGTCAAGCTTTTGTTTGATTTTATTTTTTTTTATATAAAAATACCTCTTCTTTTGATCACAACTAACCATACTTCATGGTTAAGCTCTTTTTTTAAGATGAAAGGGAATACAAATAAATAAAAAACCTGGCAGCAGATCTGAAGGTAGGATGTTTTGCTTAGGATGACCAAAGTGTTGAGATCAATTACACACAGGTGAGGGTGTGTCTTTGACAAAAAGTGCAGAGTACCACCACAGTGGCAATTATGTGTCACACATGACATCCCCTGTACCTCTAGGTGTATAATTACAGAAAAATCTCAAAACAAAGCAACACCAACAACTAATGTTACGTCGTGTGTAGAAAGGCACATGCTTTTCATACCAGACAAGCAGAGGGAGACAAGACACAACCAACAACAAATAAGTTTACTTTCGTAATGATGTTTATCCTTTAAACCACATATTAAATGAACAATGTGCCCTTGCACGACTGTCTTATAACCTAGTTCAAAGTCAGCCTCAATACAAGACAGGTGTCTACTTTGTATGAAACAATAATCCCATCTCCAAATCTTGCCAATTAAGACTATGATGACATGAAAAGCGTCCACACAGAGAGCAGCGAATAAGAGATCAGAATGAATCTGAGTAGGGCGAAGGCATGGGCTCACATACCAGCTACTAGCCACAAAAAGGAGTTTGTGGCCTCTAACAGAGCAAGCACTGATGTGTTTCTGGCTAAGACACACACAAGGCCATTTGTGCAAACAGAGAGAAATGTTGAAGTAATAATCCACCAGGATCTCTTTACAATTCACTGTATATTTATTTACAGAAACCATGTGGAGCACTCAGAATACCACACATTATAGAGCCCTTTTGTTGTATGAGGCAAAATGAACTCTGAAAATAAAAGATCTTTAGGCGACAACCTTGTTATATAGCTTCCTTACTATCATCTATATCTGGAGGGTCAATTTATACAATCAAATATCAAAACCTTTTACTTTTTATGACTTCAAACTAATGTTTTATGAATAGTCTAGTCTGGTTTAATGCATAGACATTTAGAATACTGTGACACAGCAAGAAGTTGGAAACTTGGCCTGCTTAATTCTGTCATATTTTTATGTAGGTTAAAAAAATAGGAATGCTTTTCAAAAAGAATGTGGCTTTTACTTGAGACCTGGAAAAGATTTAAACCTTTCCTAATTTTCTTAAATTGCTAGACGCCCTGACGTTCCTGCCGGTTTTAACACACACTTATCTAATTTGCAACTACAATTCGGGCTACATCTGCTCTGAAATTCATCTTTGCCCATGCTTTGCCTTCACTGTCAGTTTGAAACTAGACCTGAATGGAGGAGGCCGAGAGAGGAACCACAAGGCAAATAACATTGTTTCAATGAAATATGAAGCCATGTCGTATCCTAACCTCAGGCTGAGTTAGTGGAGAAAATGAAGACTGACAGGACTGATGTGAGGGTGGGCCCACAGATAAAGGGACACCCAGGGTACTGGCAGTGGCACCGGCCTCTTACATCACTCAGCGCTTTGAACGTCTTGGAGCTCGAGTCTGGGCTACTCTCAGCAGCACGAGGAGAGGGGGACAGTTTTCAAATACCTGAAGGATATTTACACAACTGCTCAGTGTGAGTTGGAGCCAACTCTGTTTCAGGCCACTGAAGAGACGATACAATATATACAATATAAATACAATGTATGCTATATAACAGAATGCAGGTTGACGATAATCAATGTCAGTTGTAAAACAATGAAGACAGCAGTTGGAACGTTGCTTTTTGAAGGGAAGGAGGAGAACAAGAGGTTGGCCCTAAGGGAAGGAACCTGCAGTGTAATCAAGGACTTTTCTAAATTACAGGCCAAAGACACTACTAAGCAGAGTTCAATCTAGGGCTGAGGCAGCGGTCACCCATTATACTAATATCCTTGAGTCACGGAGCAAATTCCTATGTACAACGTCAACACTAGACTACGTCCAGGCACACTAGCTCACCTTTGTTTATAGCTTTGAAAAAAATATGTTTAGGAGGGAAATAATAGTAGCATTAAAGTCAGCTCAATGCATTTTTGAGATGCGTAGCAAAAAAGGAATGTAGAGTGGGTCAAAAAAGAGGATGTGCTGGCTCCTTCAGCATTTTCTTGAACACAGGCATCACTATAAGGAAAAACGTGGTTGTCTGTCAACAAGCACATTTATGTTTGTATACCATGTCATTAAAAAATGTATTACGCGTTGTAAGACCAACATATATCCTGCCAGCTCTGAGACAAGTCCTCATCACTTTCTTTCCAAAAGGATATTGGTACTTAAAAAACAAACCGATTTAAGACTCCAATTCTCAAAACAATTACACAAGCCATGTGTTTAATATTGCTTCATAGGATCTTTGTTAAAATGAATGGTTTTGTTTTAGTTTGAGTAGATTCACTCGAGTCAATGAAATCATTCATTTTATAGAGTTACCAGTTTATTAGATACATCTTGATAATCTAGAGATGGTCCGATATCAATTCTGATAACTGAACTTGCGTATCGGCCGATAAAGAGTACTGATCAGACACCAGTGTGTCTTCAATATTTTATTATGTTTTAATAACTGTATACTGCTATCCCTGTAGGGATGTGATATGATTTCTATCTTTGTTGTTGGTCTGGCTCAGGTTAAACTCTTTGTGAAACATGAACAAACACAAACAATGAATGCCATAGAACTTCCTTTTATCATCCAGTTTGGCAGTCAGTGATAACAGAAAAAGAACATAAATAAAACTACTTTAATGTAGATTTTCTTTAGGGTTTAATTACATGGTCTCGGATTGGTTCATAAACCCCAGTACTTCCCGATACCAGGGTTTTAGGCAGTATTGGAGGTAATACCGATACTGGTATCTGTATCGGAACATCTCTAGTATAATCCTTCATTAACTCCTTTCTTTGTGAAGCTTCTTCATGACAACGTGCCAAAGAGGTTTCAATTAGAGGCCATGAACAGTGAAAGGTGAATGAAATTAATCAAACATTACTGAGTTTTACTTTCAGAAGGTTTGTGCTGGGATTAGGTCCACATATGGTACGCTTAGAGACAAAAAAACACACACACTCTTACATACTGAAATAGATATGCATAGCCTTGTTTGACCTCTTTCTGCGGAAAACTGACCTGGTTGATTGAATTGGCAGCGCAAGAGGCGAGGCCTGTTCCCAGAGATGACACGAAGAAGAAGAGGGGGTCAAAGGGCACTGGAGCCATTGCATAGCCGGCTGCTGCACTTGTAACCACCAGTGCTGGGATCACCAAGCAAGAATAATGAAACAAATTAAAACAGGGCTTAAAAGTGGCCTTCTTAAATTATTACTTCTTAAAGTAACAGGCACAGAACACTGTTAATATTATGCTGTAGAGGCCTGCTTCAATGTAAACAGGAAAAGAGCAGTTAACAGCACAGTATCTCTTGTAATGCAAAATGAACGGATTTGAATTCAAATCAGTTACTACATAATTATCCATAGGTTATCCAGCTGACAGCATGGCTTGTTAGAGTCTGGGTGGGTGGTGATGGCGCAGTGGATAGGTCACATGACTTTGATGTGGAAGACCTGGGTTCGATGTCCACTGCGATACATCAACCAACGTGTCCATAACCAAGACACTTAACCCCTAGTTGATACAGAGTGTGTGACCTCTGACATTTATAACAATTGTTAGTCAACCAATTATTGATATGGTGTGGAGAAGTGAATACAACTCTGTGCAAACTCAATTCAATAAATGACACTGCATTAAATTGACCACACACACTTTACATTCCCAACACCAGTTTCCCTGTACCTCTGAAGGTTCACCGGAAGTAGCATATTTCTCAATTTATTGCAAGTAAAAGGTTCAGAGCTACATCAAATTCTGCATGTACTTTTGCGTAATTCTTTGCATGTATCGACCTCTATATGTGAATAGTTCATATTATATGAGAGAAAAGACGTGTTTTGTACTATACCTGTGAGTTTGATTTTGGCAAGCTTGGCGTAAATATCTGGCAAGTCAGCCACATCGACCTTCATCTCCTTCCATTGTCTGTCTAGACGTGCCTCCCTTGCTTCTTCTGTCTCCACATGGACATGGGGAGTCTCGACTGAGGTCCCAACCCTACTTGAGATAGCATCTTTCTGTACTTCCGCGTCTTCCGTATTAAGCTTCAAAGTTGATATTCCAGCTTGCGCTTTACTCGTGACATCCTCTGGCTGTGAAATGGTATCTGTGACCACAGGATCAATAGTTGGTATTCTCTGCACCTGTCTTTCAATGCTGTCGTCTCTCTCGTCCACAATGGTCAGGGCAGGAGCCGGTTTCGCGATGGCACGTTGGTGAAGCTCACTGTTGTTCTTTGCTACGTACTGAAAGGGAAACCAGGTGCACAAGATAATTATAGGATAATCTACTTATATGACAATAAAACTGAATGTAGACATGTACTACAAACAAAAATAAGTCCACTTTCAGGTGTGGTAAAGAAAAAGCCTTTACAACAAGCAACACATTTTAAAAAGGGCAAAGGAAGCAAAATTAAAACAAAACAATGAGATATGGAGCCAAGTGAAAGATACCTGGCGTTTCAGGAAGTTGAGGTGCTGGTACGTCAGCAAGTTAGATGGATCTCTTCTGTGCAGCTGAATAAGGCTGCGAGCAGTCTGGTTACACTGCGGAACATTTTGAACTAAGATCTGTTTCGCATTTACACCAACCAAACCTAGAAGAAATGTAAAGGTTTAAGTAATTCAAATAAATATTGTTTATTTATATTTGTGCCAAAACAATATACAAATAACACATAATGACGAAATCCATGACCAAAAAAAAGACACCAAAGAACAGGCAAAATAAACTGAATGAAGGAGTGTTTCTTTATGTATTGGAAAACTTCTCATACTACACGCTAAATAAAGTATTTAACAAGCCTCTTGGATCAGCTGGAAAATGCATAATAAACAAGCTGACAACAGGGCTGTTTTTCTGACGCCATGAAAGTTGACTTTCTAGATACGTGGTTCTCACAGGACAACACTGCCACAAACATATGATTATGTTATAGAATAGCATGCACTGCTGTAGATTAAACTACCCAACAGTATATAAAGCAGTTAAAAGTAGCACAACATTAAACATCTACAGCAGTAAAATGCAACATACACATTAATGCAGCATTCAAATGAATCCAGAGATATCAGATATAAAGGAAAAACCTGCTAGGGAACATTTGACTCTCAAGTGACTACTGTTTCTTTTTATGCTTTAAGGAGGCCTACAATTAGCCCACAGTACTTACATACTTTTGATAAGTAAGGTTTTGAATGCAGGACTTTACTAGTGTATTTTCAGTGTATCATAAGGGTAGACAATACATCTCTAACGTTACTTAATCCATTTCCTTACACAGCTATATTTAGAGTAAGTTGGCTTTAGTTCTGATATTGTATCATGGGCTAACGTTGCCCTGCATGAATGTGTTAATGTGTTAAATTGACAATTTCTTTAAATCCAACATCAACATTGCTCTGTACGCTAGCTCTTCACGTTGTTATGACACACATTTACAATAAAATAGCTCAAATAATGTCGTTATAATAAGCAATCAGTCATTAGCTAATGCTGATCTCTGCAGATGCCGTTGACTTCTATTTAAGGTCACTGCTAGCTTCCTGCCAGACGTCTTAGGTGCTATCCGGATAGCTACATGCTAACTAGCCTGCTAGCATCCACCTTAGCTTCATAGGCTATTCTCAGCGGTCGCATATTAAAAATGACTTTAAAACGCAGCGGCATGCGAAATGAAATATTACATCTCCACGTGCGTTACCTGCCAGCCTGGTACATGGCGTTTTATACATGTTTCCGTCTCATAAAGCCGGCTCCCGTGTCGAAACCTTCACATGCAGCGAGCCGCCATTATGACCTCGTTAGGTAAAGAGAAACACTTCCGGGACACAAAATGTCAGTCTGTGGCATAGACAGTTAACGTAAATAATAGTTAATAAAATAAAGTCTTCGGTCTGTGGCTCTGGCTCTGATCTGTGCTGCCGACGAAATAATCTAAAAAACAACAACAACAAAAACAGAAATGCCACAACAACAACAAAAATATATGTATTATTCAATCTATTAACAGACTCTCTGGTAATAATATACAATTATTACTATTATTATTATTACTATTATTAGTATTATTATTATACACTTTAGGCTAGCCCCATGCTTGCATAAAAAGCAGATAATGATTGCATTTTATTATTATTAACAATAAAAACAAGCAAAACGAAATCTAATGCAATCTAATTAAAACGGCAAGATAAGAAAATAAAAAACCATCAGGTAAAAACGCTGCAACACAAACACCGGAATTGGTAAAAAAAAAAAAAACGTCTGAACTTCTACTGCTTGTACAGCAATTGTTAATCTCATTATTGACACCTGCTTTTCCTACGGTGACATCACAAAAAATGTTTGATGTAAATTGATCCATTAAATTTATTTGCATCCTTGTTCGACCACTTTAATTAGTTTCCTTGGCCTTATTAGGGTTTCCCCCAGGAACATAAGCAAAGACGTCAACAAGCCACCCAGACTCTGGTGGAGCTTGTCTTATAAGTCAAAGAGGATGACAGACTAAACAATCACGCTTGTTAAATAGTTGAGTTTTTCCGTGTGAAATAGTGCCTGTCCTCTTTTTCACTGACAGTTAAAATTTTATTTCATTAAAAGTACATTATTTCTTGTGATGTTGGTCCTCATTTCAGACAATATGACCCACCAAACCAGTGGAGAAAACCCTATTTCTTCCAATTGCAAACAATTGTCTGTAGCGGTGTGTTATAGTAATGATTGGGTGCTATAGTTTCAAGAGGAAGCAAGCAAGACTCTTTTGATGAAACACTTCCATTAGTTCAGCTGAGTTTAAGTAAAGTGTTACAAAATGTGTTGACTTGTACTTTGTGTTATATTTTTTTTTAGAAGTCAGGTTACCAGAAAACCTCTGTCACTGACCAATAAATCTGATTTAAAGATGGGATTAATTTAAATTGCCATCTAATTCAATGTCTGTCCTTTTTCCTCCCGCCCTTGTACGTCCTCTGACTAGCCCCGATGTGTGGCCTGTTGTTTATGTGTGTGATCATCTCAGTGGCCCTGGCTGCCATGACCAACAAGATGGAAACCTTCTGATTAATGCCATCTCTGCTACTTTCACTTTGCAGCCTGGCTTTACCCAAACAAAGATAATGAAACAGTATGATTGTCGATTTCGGCACAGAGTTTCATTTCCTCGAACGATAACATTTTACAGATCTATGCAGGGGGACAATTATTATGCTGCTCTAAAAGTGGAGGTTGTATTCTATGTAAAGAAAAAAACTAAAACATTTGATTGCAAGGAAAGATTGTGGAAAAGGTCCACTGTGCCTTCTTCAGTGTGTGTGGTGTACTTTCTGTATTTTGTCATCTGGATCAATGTTTTGCCCTTTTGTTTATTTCTTGTCCTTTGGTCCTGTGTGAATTTTGGCACATGATCTACATGATAATGTCAGATTGCAGGGATCCATTTGTTCTGGGGGATGGGTCCCTCCTAAGGGCTTTGTACCAGAATCAATACTTTTTAGGCCCTGACCGTTGCAATGTAAAGTATCAAGTACGTGCCAACCAATGTGTCCCTGAGCAAGACACTTAACCCATAGTTGCTCCAGAGGTGTGTGGCCTCTGAAATAAGTATAGCAATTGCAAGTCGCTTTGGATAAAAGCGTCAGCTAAATGACATGTAATGTAATGTGAAAAAAAAAGCCTTATTCAGTAGCCAATTTAACAACCTAAGGAGCAAATGTCACCAGTGTCAGTGAGCCACTAAGCATGCAGCATGGTTCTACCAAGATCTAATAATGCATGTGATTGGCAGTTTAACGTTACACAATGTAGAGGCAACAGGACAAACTCTATGTAATGCACTGGGCTAAAGTAGTAGTAACTGAAAAATAAATAACAAGATTTTTTGGTCTAATGTGTAATGTTGTTCTATAAAATTTCACTTTGTTGATATCGGTAAACGGTATAAAAATATTTTGGCCGATACCCAGCCCTACTCCTAAGCACATAAGAAGCTTGGACTAGTTTAATGACATATTCATTCATATGCAAGACATATTCTTCTAAGAGGTCAGATGTAAAGGTGCATTCAATCCAACAGTGGGCCTTTGAGATGTCTAGTGTTTGCCAGATTGAATATCTACACTAGAAAATGGGCAAAGTACCTAAATGTTCTGGCGAGATATACAATGTGCTTATTTATTTATATGTGTTTTTTCACATATACTGCACATATGAGTATACAGCTGTTTATGTTCTTGCTATTTTATTGTAATGTATTGAATACTAATGGTTGTTCTGTTAGCTTGTCTTAATTTGTGATTTAAGTGGTGATGGTGAATGCTGGTGTTTAGGGGGAGGGGATGTGTTCATTTTGTAGATTGTGTGTTTTCTATGCTGTTTACATTTTTTGCATTATTCATTAAAAAACCATGTGGCTTATTGTTTATTTGCTAGTTTAATTTAGGTAATATCATTTTGCAATTGACGTACTGTACAAGTGGGACTCATTAGCCAGTATTTAATGTATTTAATTTAATGTACACACAACAAAATATGGCATTGACATTTGATTTATGAATGGTCATGGTGCAAATATCCTTTACAAGCACAATCAAATCCCACTCCAATCCAAGCTGAGCGTCCAATTCTCCTGATTCATCTCATTCATTCGTCTCTACTGCCAGCTCCTCCTTCCCTGCCGAGATTACATGGTGTAATCTTTATGTAGCATCAAGATGCAGGGGATAGTGAATGGCAACAATACACACAAGGCCAACCAAGATGCAGCACAACAGCCCCTCCTCTACTACAGGAGATAACCACTGTGTGCTGTTCTGCAAGATTTCATTCCGCACTGACCTGTTCAACCTCTTTAGGTTTGGTTTTAATGTGAGTGCTGAAAATATGGTTTATTGCTTGGTTTTACACCATATTATTTATTTCCAGGGTACTTTTATACAATTTCAAAGTTCCATGTTTTTCCTTTCAGTTTGCTTTTCCAAGGCTGCAGAAATAGTGTCTCTGAGAGTAGGATAGAACCTGCCAAGTTTATGGCTGTGTAGGGCACTGCGTCAAACCATAATCTTTTGTATAGCAATCTGTAGACTACCACTACAGATGACTGACATCCTTAACAGAATGTCAGGGCCTCTCATTAAAAAACAGGCTCAACTGTGAGTATGCAGCTGCCCATCCTCCTCAGGATTGAAATGGAATAACATTTGTTTATTGCATCAAGAAATAGTTTGGCCCCTGCCAATGAGTGTGAGCGGGACTAGCCCAGGAGACTCAATTCCAAGGAACCAGCCCTCTTTATCCCTCCGTCTGACCATTAGTCTGGCAGCTGGGGCAAATGCATTTCAACTGTATTTGGTGTTTCATGTTTGTGTTCATTCATTTCAAAGTAACATTTAAATTTGTATTGAAGATATGTGCTAAAGTACCATAAGACACCTTTTTACTGCGGATTTGTTGGGTTGTTTTCCTAAAGTCACAAAGCTCTACTTGTTTAGACAATTGCGTGATATACTCCAATGAGTACAGACAAAGCCAAACACACTTTGAGGGCCTTCTGTCCATAAGGTGGATCTAAAGACAGGACCTGAATAACAGATGGACAACATGGAGTGGAATGGCTCAGTAACAACAGGAGGAGTTTGTGAGGTCTGTTCAACCCAAAGGGGTCTTTTAAAGGATCCTTACAATTATTCTACCTCTGGTGGTGGTCTCAGTGTGAGGGCCTTTTTATCATGCTGCTTTCACTGCAGCTTGAAAAAAAGGAAAAGGCTGTAAACATCCTCTCTAGAGAGAAACAAAGACACAAAAGAAGTCAAGGCGTGTGTTGTGTGTGGGTGATGACATGTAGTTTATCAGAGTAAAAGCAGGCTGATGTCAGAAAGTAAAATATGACTTAGATGGAAAAGAATAGGCGACTTCTAATGTGTTCAGACTAATAAATGAAGACTTTAGTTATACATAGATGTGGGTCTCTAACTAATGATTGCTTAAAATCCTTTGTTATCTTAGCTAAATTGTTTAAAAATAACTTATTTTACTTTCGAGGAGAGCAAAGATAAATAATTTTAAAGTGGAAAGCAGATGTCAGTAAGATTGATGGGCAAGCACAGTGTTAGGATCTTTTGCTGGATGGCTGGTTTACTGTGAAGTCGGTGTGGCGAGAGGAAACCAGGTCTCAACAATTTCAAGGGTCCAGGAATTTACTCAGTGCTCTATTTAAAACACAGCTTCTTGGCACTTAGTGGTGAAAAGGTGACATGTTGAATCAATTGAAGGCAGTTTGGGCCCCAGGTTGTGTAAGCAAAGTGCTGAAGGGTCATTAATAGACATTAATAAAAAAGGCCTTGTTAGTTAGCCTGCTGCCCACATATGGCCCTCACAAAATGTCCAAATCATTTTTTAAGCTAGTTTTACATGTCTCACGCTGGGGGAAACACTGTAATGAGACCTGAACCCACCACGTTCTCTCCCAGGAAGCCCCAATAAATGGCGAAGTCATATAACAGAGGCCTCCCAGACCTGTCATCGCCCCAGTTCATCTCCACTGATTTACAAGCACTGTCCCAGAGGCTTTAGTGCCATCACTAATCCCACAGGGATGACCATCTGAATGGCTGTGGAGTCAGAGCTTCTAAAAAACAGAAAGAGGCAGACAGTGCTGCATAACTCCAAGCAGAAACAGATGCAGAGACGCTTATAAGAGATGCTTATAATTGATTTTCAAGGGCAACATCTTGTTGTCATAGTTTGTCTAATGAGCCCCTGGCTGGCGCCCTGTTGCTCGTCAACCACAGGGTTTAAGATGGAGCAGCCACCCACCACCCGACCCCCACTGGAATGGCACCATGTTGGAATACTGACATCACCCATGGAATTTGCCTGTGGGACAGACTCTTGCTCTCTTTTAAAACCCTACCCAACTTCTTTTTAAAGATATTTTAAGTTGGCGAAGCATCCAAAACCTCCAGAGGAGAACTATTGTCCTCCCCAGCTGCCGGCTGGACTCCTGCGCTCTTTCCATGGACAACAGGTATTATCAGACCCTATGGCCGCCAATGTTTATGTCTGAGATCACGGGTGTTTTTGTGGGCTAAGCCTCTAATTGGCTATGGCTCATCAATCACACAGAGCAACCCCTTTCACCCAAAGTCTCATCCAAGCAGCTAAAAGGAATGAGACCCATGGAATGGACTCTATGCCTCCCAAAGGCCTAAAAGTAGGCTTTGGGAGCGGCAAGTGGTTTGTGAGAAAACCACACTTATTCCAAGTCGATGTCAAGCAATGTATGCATCTGTCTTTTGTCTTTGCTGACATGCTTCGATCACTTCCCCCCTAACATCAAACTAAGAAAAAATATCATCTTCATGATACATTTGAGGAACACGGGTGTTTAAAAAAAAAAAAATGCACAAGATGCTCACACTGGCATACATGCTAAACTACACTGAATCTAATTACATCCGTTAAATGTCAGTTTAAGGAAAACAGACATCTAGCTTCACTTTGTTTCTTACAGTATTTGCTGTTTTCATTTGAACTTGACCTCACAAGGATTTATTTAGCGAGTGAGAGCAAGAGCATTTTGTTCACTTTATTACTGTATCTTGGTGTGGTGGCAATGCCTGGCAAGTGGGCGGGGAGCCATTTCATGTGGCATTGAAACAAGGTGACACTCTACAGTGTGCCTGGGTCCAGAAGCATGCTCCAGACAAGGTCAGAGGAGTCATAACAACTCCTCAGCCATTGTACAGTCATCATTTGGTTTGGCTGAACTCTCAAAGTTCAGGATTTGGCCCCAGCGTAACGCAGAGCCCACAAATTTGTCAAGAGGAATAAGAAAAAGTCCACAGCACATGCGGTTTATGGGGTCACAGCAAAGTCTCCACATTTCTTAACATACACAGACGGCATGTGTAACACGTGTTTTTTCCATCAGTCTGGGTGTGTTATTTATTTATTTATTCATTATTTCTTTCCCTTCTTTCAATCGTTGATTTCCCACAAGTCAGGTTGACTGTTATGTTTGTCCATGGGCAACTTCTGTGATGGAGGTCATGGAGGTTTGATAAAGAACAAGTCAAACAAAACTGGGTTCCCATTTACCATATCAAAAACACAAATACACACACTAAACGTCCCTGAAGCGGGTCCGTGTCCAATATTCTTCAGTAACAGAGAGTAATCAGCTGTGTCATCCTCGTCATAAATCATCAAGTACGGCAGTGGCTCCCAGCCCAGATGGGAATAGGTCTTGTTCAGTCGCACTTGCCTTTGCCTCATAAATCCAGAGCCGTCTTCGCAGGATCGGTTTCCTGCTTTGTGTGTATCTCCCAACAGAGGAGGACATGGGGGAAGCAAGGATGTTGCAAGACCAAAGTCTCCTGAAGGAGTCAATTTGCCAAATGGTCTCTTCCTCCCTGCTGAAATAAGGTTGGGTTTCAAGGCAATTGTTTTACCAACAGATGCAGATTCGCAGCATGGTCCCTGAAGTTCTAAGTCTACAAAGGAATTGTAGAAAAACACGACCACCCTAGGTCAACAATGCTATTTTTTGTTCAAAGGAACAACACAAATTGAACATTTCTTGTTGTTAATTGAATGGCAACTGAAGCATTTACGGAGGAAAAGAGGAAAAAAAATGTGTGCTTGTCCATTTTGAGCCCCTCTGGCAAACTGAAAATGCAGATGGTGGCTCCACGGATACAACAACACACAATCCTATAAAATGTAATTTCTATTGAAGACTTGTCCCTAGTCGGTCTGACATTTATTGGTAAGAGTGGGAAATAATTTCCCATTGACCTAATCATAAACCCTAACCTAATCCTGCTCTAAGGTTGCATTTGCTGACTCCAGTTTACATTCCTGGGAATCTAGGTCTACTTTCATTACAAATAAAATACGACTGGTTGTCAAACATACAAAGCAAAGCAAGAATTAAATTTGTCATAAAACAACTTCAAATATTTTAAGTATTGAGTAGAATCCAGCTGAAATCTTCCTGAGTGAGCTGTATACTTGATTCTTGTCCTTGGATCCTCCTTTAGAATCTTCTTTTCACTTTAGATCGTAAAAATACACTAACAGTCTCTTTGCCTTATAAATTGGCTTGAACCCACAGTATAGTGAACCTTTTTATCTCCCCGTCACACACATTCTGTAATGACTATGAACCATCCCTTGTTCTCTGAGAAAATGTTCTATTCTCAGTGGAAACTAGTTAGTTTTACCAACCGTGTGATAGCTTTAAGGCCAGAGAAGGACCTTCCTGACTGCAGGTCAGTGTGCGTGGCTGCTTGTATGACAGCGTCTTGGCAGCCGTGGTCCAAAGGGTCTTGAAAGGTAGTAAAATATGGAACATTCCTGGATGCCTCTCTTATCTATGGGGACAAGGCTGTTCCACACATCACCGTGAAGGTCTGGGCCTTCACTGTGAGGCACTGTGATGGTGGCATGCACTGTGATGGTGGTCTGCTCATCATATCAACACAGCCCCACATATGGTGATGTGGCACAGGGAGATGGGATAAGATTACACTCCCCATTACAGAAATCATAATCCAAGATAAAATGATGATAACATTATGTAAATCATAACCATTTTATAACTAAATTATAACTAACAACTGATTAAATGCATTGGAATGAGCTTTTATGCGAATGTTCTGTTAACCCAATTCACCTGTGTTACGAAAAATGTAAGTCCGAGTTTGAATATTCCAAGAGATAACAGTCCTAATTGCAATTACATTTTGAAAGTAAAGAAAAAATGAATAACAAAGTGAAAACATGACCAAGAAAGTGGTTAGGGTTCTCTCAGCAGCCCTCCACCGCTGAGCCCCCTTGTTTTTTTGGAAAGTGCCAGAATGACAAAGTGCATAAGAAAAGCATGTTGGCAGAAAACGAGGGAATCCTATCAGTGCATGAATTTAATTAGCACTCAGATGGCTCCACATAATGAAGAAAAGGTGGATGTGTAAAAGCCTTGCATAATTCATTTTGCTTTTCTCATTTAAACCATGCCCTCAGCCTCCTCGCCACTCCTCTGTATATCCCGCCTGGTGCCACATTTCTCTGATCTATGATCAATAATTTCTTTTCAACCCATAACTTTGCATAGAGGGAATTATCTCTGCAGAATGCGCCGCGAGAGAACTTGCACAGCAATTTGGAATACAGGTGGTTGAAATCCACTTTCATGTAGTGCTCTGTCTCCTGCTTATATTTCCTCTCCTGGTGTTGTAAATGGCGGAGCAGCATCGCAGCCTGCGTACCAGAGCCAATAGTGTGGAGTACCATTTATACCAGGCGCCTTTACACCAGCCATGGTGGGCAATAAAAGAGACAATGGTCCAATTTCTAATTAGACAGTGATGTCATACTGGTGGTGAACTGAAAAATATGACCAACAGCAACACATATATGGACTCAATCAGTTGCAGTGTTGTAATATAACAAAGTACTTTGATAATGTACTTTACTCCCATACATTTCCTAAATAAAATGTATACTATCACTCCACTACATTTCCCCTGAGCATCTTAGTGATTCGTTACTACAAAATAAAATCAGAAGAAATTTGTAACACTGGAAAAAGGTTTGTTGAATCATTGCTCCTAGATTGCAGGTTAATGCACGCGCCATTCCAGTTGGTGTGGTAATGCCTGTTTGTTGCAAAGCAACAAAAAACAAAACACAGGCCAAAACTTAAGAAGATGAGGAGGAAGCACAATAGCTGATAGTGTCAAGGAAGCACTTGCTACAGGCTCTGTCACCATGGTAACAGACGATGAACACCCCGACGACAGTGATGATGAAGATAACGTTACACACATACTGTAGACATAATAAAGAGTCTATACACCATAGGTGTATATATACACATATATATATATATATATATATATATATATGTATATATATATATATATATATATATATATATATATATATATATATATGTGTATATATACATATAGTAAGAAGTCTCTGGTTACACACCATAGGCCACACATAATCCAAAGTTTTTCCATTAGTTAAGTACATTTAATATCAGAAAACTACTTTTGACACTTGAGTACAGTAAACATCAGTTACTTTAAGACTTGTACTTAAGTAATATTCTAAAAAGTGACTTTAACTTAAACCAAAGTCATTCTCTGGTAAGATCCTTGTACTTTCACTCAAGTATTGCTTTCGAGTACTTTATACAAGGCTGATCAGTTGTAAATTTGATCAAATAAAGCTGATTTTGTTGCAGTAGATCAAACTTAGTAACAACTACAGGTTGAACTTTACTGAGGACCTAATTCATAAAGACCCACCGATGGTTTTCTTTGTAATTGTGTGTTAACTGAGACAAACAGAGGTTTAGGCATGGACAATTAAAGAAATGGACCAACAGATCCCATTGCTCTGGACAGAGACCAGTGAAGGCTTTTAGAAGCACTTTTCCGGTGATGGCTGAGAGTTACTGCGCAGCTTACCCTGTACTATATGGAAATCAACAATGGACAAATAGAGTCTTATGTTCTTCAGATGTAAAGTTATTCACTGTCAAAGTGGAGTCAAAATGAACGGCAGTCAATGGAATGCTAACGGCAGGTGATGGCTTATTAGCATCAAAATGGCGCCATAAGAGCAACGCTTAGAGAGGAGAGGTTAACCCCCTTGGGTTTAGGCAGTCGAGGAAGTGAGGAAGAGAAGAGAGATGAAGTGATTTGTTGCTATTTTTGGGATTCTGATTGGCTGACATGGGCTTGAGCTTCTCGGTACACTGCCACCTCCAGGTTTGGCGTGCTCTTGACGGCATATAAACACGGGTACGTGTAACCAAACACTTTTCTGAAAACTGACAGCTGCACACAATGTTATCATTGAAAACGGAGAGGGTGAAATGTCCGTTTATGAAAATAGCCGCCCGTATGTAAACAAAGCACCAATGGCTTTTAGCAGCATCCCCATGGGAAGAAATTTCTAATAAACAAACATAAACATAACAACACATAAGCTCAGAATGTGCAGGATTTTGAACATTTGCTTTTCTTTTCTGCTTAACCAGCATCAGTGGCTTCATTGTCCAGCAGTGTAGCGTCTCTGCTCAACTGTCCTAAAAACATACCAAAAAGATGCATATTGTCATAAAACTATTCAAATAAATGACCAAGAAGATCTTAACAGTCTGCGCACACTAACAGCAGCTTAAATCGGCTTTTGGGAAAGTTTCCATCCACAGGTATCCTACTGTGTGTAACCCTTTATATGCTATCAGGTGTTAGACTGGGATGCAGATGCTGTGCAGTGGTCAGTCTCCTTTAAGCTCTTTATCTTTCAGAAGACCTCTGGGTTCATGTCACCTCCTTTACAGAGCATTAAAGCTTTCATTAGGCTGAATTCCAGAGTTTTTACAGTAAACTACCAATTGCCTGACGTTATGAGGTGCATGTCTCCACACTGAACCTTTAACACAGGCTTTTCAGTGTGTTTTGTGTGAACGTGCATGTTTGTGCATCTAATCCGTGCTCATACACCAGTAGAGTGTGTGGGTTTGTTGTTTGAAACTTGACCCCCGGGGCCAGTTGGATTCAAGAAGGGCCTCTTTTATGTCCCCTTCCCATCCGGTTTCTGACTTAAATTGTCCTGCCTGAATCAAGTGCTTCCTTATGTCAAATATTTACTCAGCTACTTAAGAATATAAAACAGGTCTTTTTGTGAGAAAAACACTGACAGTGTGTTGCATGTTACGGTGTCAATCAAACGCCTGCGGCTTTCAACAGAAAATAGACACTCTGTCATTTTGTTTTTCTCATTCCCCGCCAAATCATGGCAGGTTTGACCAGTCAGAGACATCCATTGAAATCTGGCGGAATTCATATAAAAATGTCTAATACGTGTATGTGCAATGTCAGCCTCGGCAAAACGAATCACACTGATTTATTTTTTTCTTCCCTAACTTGATTCTGTTTCTTTTTTAAAACACTTGTGCCAGGTGGAATAGTCATTAACTCACATTCGCAGGACTGTTACTTGAGACATGTAGAAATAGAAGACAAGAGAAATAGATGGTAATGCCATACTCAGGAATCCTGGGATACTTTATAGTGCTTGAGAGCTGTTGTGCCGTGCTCCTATGACGCAAATATAAGTTTAATCGTCAGCATTCCCACACAAAAACAACACCTATATATAGAAGTAGATGCAGTCTCAAAGTTGAGCAGTAAGTGAAGAAAGGAAAAGGATGTCTACAATTCCAGATGGGGAGACATGAAGAAGGTTTTCTGTTTTTCTAAAGTTCACCATGACAACAAGGCAGAACACTGGACAATGCAGACAACACATCATATTATGTGCTCCATTGTGCGTACATTCCTGTTTGTGTGTCCATGTAAATGTCTCAGAAAGACAGCGTATGCACCATCAGTGAGGACCCCTGTGCAGGATAGAAATCGGCAGCACATGTGTGCAGCTGTGTGTGTTGTAGTTTAGAAAAAAAAATCTGTTATCCAGATTCAGGTGTGAGCCCACTTTGAAGAGCCCATAAATACTATAGGACTAACTTGATTTAAACTAAAATGGAAAACATGTTTTGACCTCTCAATGAAAAACAGCTGCACACTAGATGTGGTAGCCAGGTTGAGAAGCCATCTTTTCAGTGTGTGTGTGTGTGTGTGTGTGTGTGTGTGTGTGTGTGTGTGTGTGTGTGCCTTTTTTGCACAATACAAGCGTGTTTGATAGTCTGAGGCGTTTGTCACTGAACGTCCAAACTTGTTTTCAGAGAACTGCCAGCAGGTTGAAAACACCTGCTCTCACTCTTGCTTGCTGCTACCGTCTTAAATGATGAAAGATGGTGTTGTGATTTCTAATGTTATTATCGTCTTTTGCATTCCTTTATCTTCATGTGATGTTTTCTCTGTGGTGAATTTGGTATCACTAGGATTTGAGAGAGAATAATGGTGAGCATTAGTCTTAATCTTTGCAGCCTTTTCTGTAGTCAAAGACAGAACCATGGCCCTGCTTTCACAGTCTAAAATGTACAGCACACAATGCTACATCTCAATCCTTCCCAAAAGAAGCCCAACATCATTAAAGCATAAAAACAGTTGTGAATCTCCTAAAATATGCCAAATCAAATTGCCTTCGTGGCTGGTGGCACCTGCGTTCAGTCACTTCCTTTTTGTCTAAAGCTAAGATTTTCCATGACCATTTTCCATGAATATGCCATGACCATTTAACCAACCAAATTTGATTTGTCCATGTCCAGATCGTCAAGACAAGCGCACACCAACAACATGCTGTGTGGGAAATGTTGCCCTCAGGAACTCTCCTGGCCTGTACACAACCCCTCTGGGAATGCAAAAAGGAAACCACAAGACAATCACTCATACTTTTGTTAAGATGTGTTTTGACCTCTATCTGCTAAGCAAGGAATGTCAGTTAGACACATGAAGGATTTTATTCCATTGTAACAAGTGTTTCTAATTTCACCCAGAGCATCACTGCCTTCCAGCAGCAGATGTGTGAGAACACATTGATTTGTTTTTCCCATGGGTCGTGTCTTTCTTTTGAGTTGAAACAGACAGTGATGCTTTTATCATCTCGACATTTGTGTACTTATTAAAAACCTTTTTTTGACGTTGCTTAGAGGTAGATAATACAGTCTGGCGAATATACTTTCCGTACTGTCCTTTTTTTCCCCAGCTGTTCAGTTTTTGCACCATTTCCTGACATGAAGTGGTCCACATTGCTGGATTCTTCCAAGAGGTTTTCCATAAACAAGTGTTTACTGGCAGCTTTTCAAGCTCAAAGGGAAGAAAATAAAACTGAGGTTACAGCTCTTAGCCTTGAGAACAAAGTAGGAGGGTTTTTACATGTAGTATCATACAGAAAGTGAAACAAAGCAGCCTCACACAATGGCACCAGGATGACATTATCGGACATTTTGTACAAACTAGCAGTGTGTTTAGCAGCAACAATGGAGGAGAAAATTCATGGGTTCAACTAAGGGCAAACTTCTTCATGAATGGGTATCATTGGAGCAGCTGAGTCTTTTTAATTAGAAAGTGCACTCTTTGACTGCAGCTGGAATTCCAGGCAGTTCCGTACACACTCCCATCTTTAGGTGTTGGAGGAGTCTCTGCCAGTGGTTTGGCTCACGTTCAACTGGAGAGGTTTGGACAAGGAAACAAGGATTTTGGGAGACAGTTATGTTTAAGTCAGGAATGAGAATCCGTTAAGGAGTTTGTCCCCAATGAACCTCCCTCCCACGCTGGTACCTTGCTTGCACAAACTGTTATTGCCTTTAGGGAGGTAATCTACTTGAAACCGTAATATTGACGAGACCAGTATGGCTTTTTGAAGATTATGCCAATTATTTAGTTTTCTTCTCTCAACTACAGAACATCACATCTACTGATGTGTGGGCTTGGACTCATTTTCTAATATCAAGGAAGACAAAATTGTTGAGATTGTTTTTACAATGAAATTAGTTCTATGGGGATGAAATGAATAGCCAGTAGCTTCAACATGAATCAAAACAGACTCAATGACTTTCATGAAAGTTTTTACTTTAAAGCTATGTTGAACACTATTTCATTGATCACATTACTATGTGTAATGTGAAAGGTGTTGCCCGTAGTGAAAAACCTAAAGAGACATATCACCCAACTCAGCCGTTTCTGTCAGGTCTGTGGAGCTTTTTAGCATCTTTCAGCTCATTGTTTTAGTTTTATGGCCAAAGCAAAAAGCTCAAATAAACCCACAGTACACTACCTGCCTGCCTTTCACAAAACTGCAGACAAGAAAGAGGCTAAATGACAAACAAGGTGGAGAATTTAACAGTTGTCAGGAGTAGGTGGAGACCAAAACAGAGCTATCCTTCCTGTGGCCAGAAGCCAGACTAGGGTTGCTGTGTGTGTGTGTGTGTGTGTGTGTGTGTGTGTGTGTGTGTGTGTGTGTGTGTGTGGGTGTGAATATCTGTGGAAAAACTTTTTGGAATTGTGTTAGCTAGAACAACTTTGTGTTGTGTTTTCAGCTTATTCTGCTGCCTGCAAGTGGTAAGAAAACAAATGCAGCTTTAAATTCGTATATCACTGTGTCAGTCACACGACACCCACAGTGCAAGTACAGTTAAACTACCTTAAAAAAACAACGCCACACCAATTTCACATGATTTTTTCAGACATACTCATAATTTGTGCATGTGTGTTTGAGCTGACTGTGTCAGATATTGATTATGCTCTAAAGACATGGCATGCATGCTAAACACTCAGCACATCCTCATGCCAGTGAGTCTCAACCACCACTCGGTTATTCCATCCAGCTCATGAATAACTCAGCCACTGTTCTCATGTTTAATTCAGTCTCAGAAAAGCTGTTGACACATGCTTAATGCCAACTGCCCATTGCTTTTATTACACTTTTATCACCACTTTGAGAGAAAATGAAGTGTTGCTGCAAGTTTGATCGTTACGAAACAACTTTGTCAGCAATGGGAATTCCTACCTGCTCCTTCTGCTGGCTTATTGGAATCATGCTATATTAGATCTAATTGGTTTGTGTAAAAGTGCTTGTGTGTGTTTCCACAAGCGCAGACACGTGTTCTTATAAAATCACCTCTCCTCTTCTGTTATTTTCCTCTGTAAATGTGCTGTGGAAGATGGAAGGTTGAGCGATATCAAACAAAAACGAGTTTAGGCACATTTTAGGAGCATTTTAAGATTAAAACGATAATTTTGGCATTTATCTTAATGCATGAGTGTGTGTGAGTGTGTCTGTCTGTGTGCGCTTGCGTGTGTGTGTGTGTCTGTCTGTGTGTGCGCTCGTGTGTGTGTGTGTGTGTAGCTGCAGCCCTGGAGACACAGCTAATGTATAGATATTGTTCTGCTTGGGTGGGCTGAAGACCTCGAGGTAATCTCTGTCACACAGCTGCCACCATGGCGGATAAACTAGCGCCGGTTAAACGATGGTTGAACCCCAGCACGGGGGATTTGTCTTTGACACAGGTGTCATATTTAATACCCTCATATATCAATAATTGGCTGGAAAAGAACAGGAAAGAGTCCAATGTGCAGGAAGGGCTCAGAAAGATCCCTAAAGATAATCTTGTGTACATTTAAAAGCCCATTTACCAGTAGTCTGCTGCTACTCTGCACCACATGGAGCCGGTATACTGATGAGGTCAATGAGATTGTTTATTTCTGTTTGACCTTTCACCTAACAGGCAAATTGCAACGACTGGAAATAATGGGAATTATATCGAAGGCAAGATCCCTTAAATGAATACTGCTCTTCTATTCTTTTTATCCGAGCTGTGTCCGGGAATGAAACACCATATCATCCGACATGCGTGGACCCGATTTAGTTACTTATATGGAAAATTAAAGTGTGAAATAAATACAAATGGAACTGTATGTCTTTCGTAGCTATTCATCAGTAATGACATCAAAAAGTCCTCTTGAGTTGAGATTGACAGTCTTTGGTCAACTACCCAGGAAGAAAACAGGCTCCTCCAGTCTTTTGATCTGATATCATGTGAAGTTAACATGTTACAGTGGTGTCTTCCTGAACTGTACACTGCATTTGCAGTATTCCAGGGGAAAGCATGATGGGGGCCAAACCCCACTTTGATATCACCCAGATTCTTATTCCACTTTTGATCCTTCCCCCTCCCGGTTCCTTTTCCTTTTCTTATATACCTCTCTCTCACACACACACAAACGCACGCATGCACACACATACACAAAGACACACACACGCACTCACAGTGTTAAACACATTGTCTTGTTTTCTAAGTTGAGGCCACTGCACCTCTCCAGCCACACGACAGGCAGATGCCTGGCTTTCTCAGTCCCTGCTGCCGTTTCTCTCACTAATTTAAAGCTACTGTATGGATTCCTTCAATGTCCCCGGGCAGATTTCCCTCTTCTCACTCTCCCCAATCAATCAATCACAGCTAATTGGCCAATTACTCCAGTGAAAAGCTAAGAAAGGAGAGGACATTCTGTCAGCTCGGATTGCTTAGTCTCCTTTGGTAAACAGAGACCGGCTAGAGTGATAAAGTGTGTCCTCCTAGAGGACGTCAGCGGATGAGATTCCCTAATTAATCCAAACATTAGGCAAGCAGGGGCTTTCCAAAAGAATCAGACTCTCTCTCACTGTCACACAGACCTGCTGTATAATGGACTCACAGAGAGAATACAGCACACTTCTGGAGTGCCATGTTGTTGTAGAAAGAAACTCTTCTGTAGGAGCTGGAGCAGAATGTGAATAGCTTAACTTTGCATAAAGACTGGAAGCACGGGGAAACAGCTCGCCTGGCTGTCCAAAGATCAAAAACAAGCTCCAAAACTGACTCCCGTTACTGTTATTGACTCGTTATTTTGGTGTACTTGGTTTTTTTAAATCTGCAATTTTACTTTTACTTAAGTATGTTTTGATTCAAATAATGTACTACAAAAAAGTAAATTAAAAAAGTTAGTATTGGTCAACAAAATAAAATTGAAAGCATGGTATGGCTTTGTGAACCTTATCAAATCCTAAAAAACTGTGATTAGGTATAAATAAAATATGAAGTAATAAATATAAAAAACGTATATCTCCCTTGCTATAAAAGTAACTTACAACTTTCACTCTTAAATTAGCTACTTACTTTTACTTGAGTAGATTTTTTAACCGGTACTCAAACTTGTACTTAAGTGAAAGTTAATCAGAGTAATAGTACTTTTACTTAGGTAGGATATTTTTGTAGTCTTTCTACCTTTGCACATTTTATCATGTTTTTTTCAAATCCATACACAATAGAAGGAGTATAAACAACAAATTGGAGACCTGTCATTAACCCCTAAAACCCAACTTGTCCTTTTCACACCTCAGTTTGTCGATGGATTATAGAAACAAGACACACAGTGTTAATTTGTCAAATTTAAAAGTGATGGTTGGTACTTTGCAAAGCTAAGATGGCATGAAAGTAACAAATTTCCATGTGCAGTGGGGGGTTATTACTAACTGTCTGTGTTCTATCTCCAAATAAAGAGATTCATATAAATTGGCAAACCGTTGACTTTTTAACTAATGATCGTTGTGTTTTCTCTCCATTGGACTTGTTGTAGTGATGTCGCTGTGTTCACAGATCTCAGCAATTACTTTGGTGAGTACAATGTTCTACTTGACTCAAAAGCGCTTTTGCACACCTCTTTTCTGGGGCAGATGTGTCGGAAAAGGCAAAGGTTACCAGCACTATTTGGTAAAGAAGGTGAATTCACCTCAGGAAGGTCTGTGTGACCGAAATGTTGTGAATTAAAGTATTTGCAAGGCGTAATAGACAGTATGTGGGACTTCTTTAATAAATAGTGAGCACAATGTTACCATAATTAAAAGAAATGATGGACAAAACTACAAGTTGTAATGAATTAGAACTGTCCTGTAATTTCAATGCTGAACCTCCCCAGCCACCCGTTGGAATGTCCAAATTCTGCTTTTACTTTGAACCCCTAATTATAAAAAGAATCAGGATCACTCTAAACTATTTAAAACTAGAATAACATCAAGGTGTTCACCTCTTCTCCACTCTTTTTTTCTTGAAATGCACAGAGTTCTACGCATAGCAAAATCTTTTCTTATTTTCTGGTTATATTACAAACTGTCTTCAGGGAGACAAATGGTTCGAATCTGAAACCTGGTAGTGGTGCACTTGAAGTTTCATGTTTATTCACTCAAAGTGTCTTTGAATACAAATGTTGTCGCGGAGGAGATTGCATCGATGCACAGCTGCGAAAGCTAAGCAGCTGGGCCTCTGCCTGAGCGTAGATGTTATTGCAGGCATTAGCCCGTCGTGTCTGGGCCGAGTCCTCCCGCGGTGTGATGAGCCTGTTACTTCTTGTGCATGGCTGCTCTCGCTCTGCCGAGCTGGCACAGGGACCAGGAGTCTAATGAGACACTGGCACTTGCTTTTATTAATGGCCGCATCCCTTTCGCTCATAAAAGTGACACCTCCAAGATAAGCAACCCTCGTGGCAGCGAGGTCATTCAACTCATCAGTGACACTGAGTGGATATGTGTGTGTGTGTGTGTGTGTGTGTGTGGCTGTGTTAGCCTGTCTTTCTGTAAAATTAAGTGTTGATGCTCTGTATTACAATGAATTAAAACACCACTTTGCTTTGCTTATTCAATCTCTAATCATCATACACTCATTTGTCATATTTCCATTTAAATAAGAAAACACAAGCTTTTCCCAATAGAGCTTCCATGATGAGTAAATCTGAGGGAATGTGCATGTCCTTGTCTGTTGCTCTCATCTAGACAGACCCACACTAATCCATTGGGTGATGTGATTTATCTCGTGTCTGTCCTTCACTCTGCAGTAATGGAAAGATTTTTAGCTGCCTTTTCCCTCAAACGCCTGTTTCTCTTGGTCCCTCTGTTTAGCGTATGTTCTCCAGGGTGAAGCAAAAATATGGCAAAAGAGGAGAAAATTGGAGAGGAGAGATGACAGAAGAGAGACAGTATGAGTCGTCAGAGGGACACAACATGTCAAGGGAGAAGAGTGGGATGGGGAAAAATTAGCATTGGTAGCTCATCTGGGTTGAGGCCCACAAAAACAGTTTGGGTATATTCTGAAACGTGTGTCTATTCGATACAAGACACAAGTAAGCAAAAAACATCGCACTGGACTACAAGCAAAGTATAATTCTTGTCCGTTCAGGAACAAATTAAGTGACTTGGACGGCATCCAGAAGTCTTCCTGCACTCTGCGATTGCAGTGCTCGCTAATTGATTTTCAGCCAGGCAAGACGTCAAAAAAAAATATTACGCAAGAGGATTAGAGCCAACAAGAGGCCCGGGGGCACTTGCGGTTGTAGGTGGGGAGACCTCCAATTAAATCTCTTCTCGGCAGAGTGGAGTTTGGCAGGTGTTGTTAATAATATACTGTCTTTTATTTTTTCAGTTTCGCATGCATCACGAATGCTCGTCGGAGAATACAGCTAGGAAGTTTGTGCGTATGAGAACAAAGTTGCGAGTGATTTATCAACTTTCTCCACTTTTCTCATGTAAGCTTGTTCAACCACCGTGCTTATTTTGCTACAGCCAAACATGCCAGGCCAAGTTTGCTCCTTTTTACGTAGCAGCCATAAAAAGATGTTGGGGAAAAGAGAGGAAAGGAGGAAGAGAGGAGGGAGGGGAAATATAGAAGAGGATGAGCTCTGAGGTGTCTTTAGTCTGGCTGCTATCATCATCATCATCTGTTCAGTGGTCATTACCGCCTTGGGAGTCGGCTGTCTGGACAAAACAACTGATGGAGGGGGCCAATGGAGCAGCTGCAGACCAAGCTCATCCCACCTCTGCAAGCTGTCACTTATCAACAGAAGGAGGAAGAAGAGGACAAGGAAGAACAGTCAGAGTGAAGCCGTACAGAAGAAAAATGAGAGGAAAAGAAGAACCTATTCACTATAACCTATACACAACCTACACATACAAAAAACGTATTTACCCGTACACTAACTCACATACACATCCACACATGCATACACCACAAAAGAAACATTTCACACACACACACAACCCAGCCCCTATATTCATATACAAATGATCTATACGCAGTAAAACATGACATAGCTGCTTCATCTCAAGCAGCTCCATTAGCCTGTAACAGTTTATACACATATAGACAAGTCCCCTTCCCCAACAGTGCATGGAAGGTGTAAAAGATAACGGTATTAAGAAAACAGGGTTCAATAGATTTGAACTAATCACACCTACAGAGGCTGTCAGCGCTATCGGGAGGGGGAGGACAGGGAGGAGGAAGGTGAAATTAAAGAGTCAAAAACAGAGCAGCGAGGGAGGAGAAAATACGGGAGGGGAGGTGAGAACTAGAAGGAGTAACCAAATTACATTAGGGGATGGCTCCATTGTGTTTGAACTCATCACACCTACGCAAGCCATAAATGAGAGGAAGAGCTAAATGGTCCGAGTGCGGGAGGAAAGAAGATAAAATCAAAGGAGGAGAAAAGAGGCAGAGGAGGAAAATGGTCCCAGTGTTTTTCGTGTTCAGTTCAGTTTGCCTGGCTTTTGTAGACACTCGATCACCATGACTTTCCTGTCTGCTGATAGTAAGTACAAGATGAGAGAAACTGGAAAATTCAATACACTCTTGTCCAATACAAATGAAACCAAAACACTGTGATTTAACTCCTCCCCTTCTTGTCTGGACTGCAGTAGCTTGGTGCAGTGTAACTTAAACTGTTGACGTCTTCATTAGTATAATGAAAATGTCAGGGTGTCATAGCTGAGTTGGACAGTTGGTACTAAGTACTAAGAGGAAGTAATTAAGAGATTTACATGACTTTTTGGTGAAGTTAAGAAAAAACTATCTGTGCTGTCCACGGCTTTCTACGTCACTAGCATGACTACATGCTAGCGCTAGCTTAGTAGCTTGTTCTCAATGGAAAAACATTGCTACAACACACACTAGTTCACCATCATCTACAAATGAACTCCTTACTGTACATGTCCCTGTTCTGCAGATATTCAATAAGTGTGTCCTCGTAAAGAAGAAGTCTCCCAGCTAATCCTGTCTTGTACTGACCAAAGTTGGAGAAAGGGTTATCTAGCTGATGTTATCATCACCTAGCTACTGCGCATGTGCGACTTCCAACAAAGATAGGGAGATGTCTCACTCTGTAGCTAAAACAATTTTTGTTGTACTGCAGCGATGTGCAGAAAAACTAAAAATATGGTGTTTTAAAAAAAATTAAACCATGTAAATCTATTCTGGTACATCCTCAAAATAAAATTCTGACCCTGAACATATGCATTGTGGAAATTTAAAAAAAACATGATGGACTCTTCAAAAGAGGTAATTCTCTTTGCTTCATTTTCTGCCCGGGAAAGTCACCGTACACCACCGTTGTGTGGAGCTGATAGTCTTGATTATCTTTGTAGCAAGTCATTTGGCAATGGCTTGAATGTAACGGACGTTAATGCTACAACAATTTGACAGTGTTTCCACGTAGCCAATGTGAAAAGTCATGTTGTAGACCATGTACGACGCAGGCAGGGTCAGATATCACAGTTTTTACAAATCTTCTGCTATCAATTCTTTCAGCTTGGAAGCCATGGCAACAAAACAAGCATGATTTAATTTGCTCCTTCTGCTTTCTCTTCTGCTATTAGTGAATTTATGGAACAGACGCAGACAGTTGTTCAAAGTGCAGCGCTGAGTACTCTGCAGGCGCCACAGCAACTCAACAAGTTCAGCACTTTAATGTATCTCCAAGACGTACAATTGTGAGTTGTTTCTTCTACACAGACTGGGGGGAAATCTCAGAAATAGCTACAGTAAAATAGTGTGCTGATGTTGGCAGTCTTCCCTTATGGGGTACTCTGTCTCTCTTTCTCTCCCTCCCTGTCTGCTGTTCCCCTTTCTCTACCAATCTTGTTCAGTGCCTAACATGTTACGGTGTGCTGGATTAGGTTTCACTGTAAGAGGATTCCTTCGACCCATTGTTTTCCTGGTCAAACTAAGTCAGAGGTGAGTAGCACCATCTCACCTTAGTGGCATCTACAACGACCATCTCTCCTGCTGTTCCACCTATTCATGTGTTATTTCTATTGCTTTTATTCCAAATGTTTAATTTAAAGTCACCCTGTGGAGTTTGCTTGTACATGCAGTCCCCAGATTCTATGAGTATAGGCTAGCCCTCTAAGGTCCGGGCCACCTGCTCCTAGAACATTAGTTGAAGAAAAAGCTGATGTTTTGGGAGACGAACGACGGGTCCGCTGAGTACAGTAAATGTGGATGTAGTTGAGGCCCGTGCTGGACGCAAGGGCGGGAAAGAATGCATTATGGGTATCCTGGAAGCCTAAAAAAGTTGTTGAATGCATTTATTTTCTCATAAAAACATCTTTAACACCAAGTTGCAGAATATGTTTGATCCTGCATTGTTTACATTCCTGTTTGCTAGCTAACAATCTTTATCTCCTGTGCCGTTTAGTGTCTTGTCACATTAAAAACCGTCAATCAGGTTAAAGGCCAGTTTCATTTACCATCACACTGGGCAAATTGCCAGTCTAAGCTGGCAACTGATAAGACATTTTCAGCAATGTTATAATGTCCAAATAACGTGAATCTTCTTTCACCCGTCAACCCTGTCTCCAAGGAAGTATGTCTGCCTAGTTGCAAAATATTGACACGTTCAACATTACATATACATTCGTTTCATTAGATTTCCCGACACCATGCGCATGCTAACTAAAGCATTAGTATATTTAAGCACTTTAAGCCCTTTAATACACAAATATTAAAAATGTGCCTTTCTTGCCTTGCACAAGCCAGAATAGAATACAAATGAACAAGTGGCAAGACAAGGGTTAAAACGCTTCCCTTCAAAAAAAACTTCCAGCTTTACAAACTCAAATAAAACACCACGTAAAATGTGGCAAATTCAGGTATGTTAACATTAGGCAAACACTGTTTTGTCCATAACACCTGATGAGGACAACTAACATCAGAATTGCTAACAGTAATGTTTTTCTGAGTGTTAACAGACTGCTGATCTATTCTCCAGTCAGTGCCTTCATTATGTTCCCTGGCTGTGTGTCAAGGAACCAATAATACAGCACATACTCGGAAAACCTTGAAATAACATTCTGACACATCCAACGGAATTGTGGTGCACTTGAGCACCCTGGAGTCGCTAAAACACCACCATGGACAATTCCACGTCAATTTCCGGAGAGTAATGCATTATATTGCATATTATTTTTACTTTCACTATGGATTCTTTTTTCCCGGTAAATTAAAGTACTTGTGAGGCAGTGATGCAAGGCGATGCTTTTTCTCAGCAGCTGACACAGCATGCATGCTAAAGCTTTCTGCTTCATGTACTATGTCTCCAGAAACAGCAAGGAATATTTTCTGTATGAATCATCATAGAGGTGATTTTTTATGTCAGGATGAGAATAGTCCACTTTTAAAACCTTTTGTCAGTTCTGTCAGGTCCATTAAGTTAAGAACAATGCAGACTATATAAATGCTTTGAGGATTTTATTGAATAAATTACTAATAAAATTTGGCTCTGTTCAGAGGAGTGCCCTTACCTTTCATGAGCATCAGCAGCAGCAGCAGCATAAGGGGACGCTCACACAGTTTGAGACTGGGAGAGCTAATGAACATGTGAACAGAGCATCAACGTACAGTATGTCACGTTATACATGACAAAGTGGAGCTGGGGAGGAGGTGGGTTGCATCGATGTGAGCAGCAAGCAGTTAGGATCAAACTAAAGCAGCGAGCAGTTAGAGCAACTTAAAGCAACTTAAAGCCGAAAGTAGTTAGGAGCAAACTAAAGCAGCTGAAGTAGCAATTTAGCAGGGGGGGTTGACCAGCTGATGCGCTGATGCAGATCAACTGCTGCAGCATGCGATCGTGTTGTTGGCCAATAGCGGTTAGCAGTGACTTGACTACTTGGCCTGCCAGTTTCCTGTGCAGTAAACACCACTTATCTGGTGCTACATGCTGTTCTAAACAAATGTTAAAAATACACAGTGACCCCAGTTGGTTTCCTGCTGCACTTGTCTCCCACCAAAATTCGAGCATCCCTTCCTATCTCAGTTCACTAGATGGCATCAGCTGGTGTGTTGCGTAAAGCCGTCAGACATGAGCACAATGTTGGTACAACGGCGCGGTCCTCAGGCAAAACACCGTGGCATTGAGCCTAATAGAGACATCGCAGAGACCTATTAGCACAGATGGTTGTCATATGTATGCAAATGAGCAGCAAAGTGAATCACGTAGCCCCATCAGCACCACCTGTCTGCCTCACACAGCTACTCCAAAATCCCCCTTCTGCTTACACACACACACACACACGCACACAGGCATGCATGCACGCACGCACACACGCACGCGCACAAACACACACACACACACACACACACACACACACACACACACACACTTTAGTAAACACTAACTACCCTCCAACTGCCTTTGGAGGGACTAGTCTGTTTTTTCCAATCTATAGCTGTGTATTAATAAACGAACAGACATCAACATGACGTTAATCATCATCTTGTTTTTTTTCAACAGAGGACGTAAGATCGAGGGACTATCAGAGAAGAATGACAGATACAAGCAAATAGGAAAATGGACAGATTAGTTGTTCTTTGTCTTTGTTGAGGATGTGTTGAGGTTGTGCTCACCGGGGTGAGGTGTTGAGTGTGGTATTTGTGGTCAATGAGCATCATGCTCCAGGGAGTTGGCACATTGCCCATTTCCTCTGTGTGTGCTTTCAAAGGGAGTGCAAACAATTATACTTTCCTATGGGATTCTAAGTGTGAGAAGAGCGAAAGAGGTCCTCCATGCCCCCTATGGCTTTAATGCTCATTTTGTCTACAGCTAGCAGACAAGATTCCCTATACAAGAAACTAAAAGTCTGCAGCCATCTCCCGGTACCCCTGTCTTCCAGAGGTATCCAGCTTCCCTTGGGTTGTTGAATGATGAATAGATTACTGCCGCCTGCTAGTGTGGTAAGGTGACCAGATTTATCAGACATGATCTGGGGACATATTCAGCTCAGAAGCGTATATACCTCCAAAACACGTCATGTTTTTATTTTTGTAAAACTTAAAACGGGGACACTAGACCTAGAGCTGTTCTCTTAGGGGCTGAGCCCCCCTAAAGGTCTGATCCTAGAATCCCCCCTGCTGCTACTTCATACTTGTACTCCACTACACCTCAGAGGGGTATGTTGTAATGTTTACTGAACTACATTTATCTGACAGCTTTTGCTTTATTGCTTCAGGCTTGTTTCTGCGACAGCTCATTGAGTATCGGATACAATAAAAACTATTAAGTAAATATTTTCCTTTGACATTGACCCAGTATTAAACGAGATTGCTGCAGTCGGCAGCAAAGAAAAAAGCTACAATGTAAGTTAATAGGATAATTGTCCAGCTTGTATTTATCTCAGTTTAATATTCTGTCTGACAACATTATGGAAAGGATTTCTAAAGGAGGTCGACCTTTCTGTTAAAGATTAAGATCCTTTTTTATAACATAAAAGTCCGCGAAATTGCGTTCGCTAAACCCACCAGACTCCATGTAAATAATAAGTCATTTAAGCATTGTAAAATATGGCTCTCTGAAACATCTCTGAGCTCTGAGCAGCGCTGGCTCTGGCTGTCTTGAGCGACTATTGGCTACGTTTGGTCAGTGTTTTCTTTCTTTCATTCCAATTTCGGGTCTGTCAGTCACGGTGGACACCGGGGACATTTCTGGGGATAGATCCAGCCGGGGACAGGTCCCCAAAACCGGGGACGTCTGGTCACACTATGGTATGGGGAGTTATTTAATTGCAAAACATACGTGGTATGTGGTACTTGGCAGTTGGCTGTAGTCTGCGAGGTGTGTTCCAGTGCTGCTGTCTGGCCCAGACAAAGGCGACAAGGGCCGACGAGAGGCAACGCCACAGGTATTGGCAGGGCCTTTACACATGGTAACACTGGCGTCAGCGGCTACACATGAATCCATTGACATCCATCCAAAGTCAATCTCATCTATAACATATACAGTTATGAGATGGACACAGATATAACTTCAGGTACATACTTGTTTTAACCAGTTATTGTATTATTTACTTATTTATTTCACACAATTTACTATGGCATTCTCCAACGGGCTGCCTGAAAATACTAGTGGTGCAGAAAAATGTCTTTTTTTTCTTTTCTGGCTGTCTGTGGAGGATTTGCAATGACTGGGCTTATTCCCATGTGATCTCTGTTTTGATAACATCCTTTTGCTGGTATTCCTGATTGAATGCCAATGCAGCATTGCCAGCAAATGCCTTGGCATAATATTTAGACTGTGGTTTCCCAAATTGCACTGTAGTAAATATAATTTTGTTGACATTTTTATTTTGAAACAGCAAGTGTTTTTCATTTTTTCCTTGATGCTGTTTTGCAACTAACTCTGCTTTAAGACCTTGAACAGAGAGAGAATTCCCAGCAGAAAAGAATTTCAGTAGTTTGTGCTTTCTGGATTTTTTGTTTGTTTGTTTGCTGTCCAACATGACGTGATATCACAGGAATACATCTTCCGAGAATAAATTGTTGAAGATCAAAAACAGCTTCTTCTCTGAAAGAACCTTGGCCACGTCAGTTTTGACAAGAAAATAACTGGACGAATATAGAAAAAGTAGGTAACACTTTATAATAACCATCATTTATAGATGGTAAATTGATAGTTAATTAATCTTTAGTTAATTATCATTTAACT
>NC_048427.1:3956819-3982448 GCF_013103735.1 Etheostoma cragini | reverse complement strand
TTAAATGATAATTAACTAAAGATTAATTAACTATCAATTTACCATCTATAAATGATGGTTATTATAAAGTGTTACCGATCTTTTAGAAAGGACAAAAACAGTGTCCAGTGTTGTTTATCACTATGAATTATGGCAGAGTAAACTTTGTAATCCTACGGGTTTAGCAGCTTCGCATTTACATTAATCCCATGTTATACTAACAAAGAACGTGTTCTCCTAAACCTCCACAGGCCCAAACTAAGCAAGGATTAGAACAGAGAAAGAGGGGGATTTTAACGCTGGTAATACATGGCTTAGAATATTTTAAGTTGTGTACTCGATGCTTAACACCCCATTTAGGTGCTAAGTGTAATATACAGTAACTACTTCATGGCACAGCCAATTTCAAAGCCGCTTCATTGACGTTCTGCAACTGGCTTGCCCTTCATCCCAGACGGCATCCGTCGTTCAGGTCGTTCCCTTTTCTCACTCAGGTCCAAAACATCTCCCATGGGTCCTCTACATTTCCTTTAACAAAACACACTTCAAACTAAATTCCCTTTCCAGAAAGCCATTGAGCATGAGCATATGGCCCTAAGCAGATTGGTTTAGCCCATTTGGTATCTACTTTGAAATCTTCTCTTTTAACACACATTTTTAGAACTTGCTAACATCTAAGCAATTCTGCTACTTCTCCCACTCTCTGCACACGCAGCCATATTAAAAGATGATTAGGGAGCGGGGGAGAAAGTGTGTGTCTGTGAGTGGTTTTGAGAGAACATATAGTGAAAGCAGCATGTGTGAGGAGCCCTGGGAAGCCCCTAATACTCCCTGCTCTTCACCACATCAAGCCCCTTACGACCCCCATACAGTAAGTTCCTTTTTGTTTTTTACAGCGTCTGTGGACCCACCACCATGTCTACTTGCCCTAGAGATTTAATTTCACATAGCAATCAGTAGTTTTTAGTGCCACCAAAGGCAAAAACTGCAGATTTTTTATCCATAATGACAGCAGTGAGAGGGACCACCCGTTGATGAGTCACTACCTCTATTTACTGCATGGAGGTCCCTCCGCCACTGGGCAGGTACAGCTGGAGAGGGCATCAACGGGCATGTTAGGCGAATGTTGTATAGTCGCTGTAATTTTTATTACTATGAGCCAATACAACCGCGCTTTGAGGCATTTATTGCTGTTCATTTGCACTTATTTTTTAGGTTTTTACCAAATTAAACCCACTAACTCTTCTTTGTGCTCCCAGAGTTGGCTTGGCCACGTCTGACCACGCGTCTACTCAGCCATTGGAATATTTTTAACTATGGAGCCAACTTAATTAGTTTGAATCACAAGGCGTTTATTTGCTGCCCATCCATATTGCTCAGGCAGAGATTGGAAGGAAAGCCTTCATACTTTCTGCTCCAGCCACATGGAATTCTTTGCAGGAAGAGAGTAAATGAGGAAACTAGTAACTCAGGGCCAGATCGGAGACTATTATGAATTGTATGACAAATGGCTCCAGCTCTTGTACGTTTTAGTGCTGCATTGTCTGTTTTTGTATTGATCTGTTTGAAACTTTGCCATATTTGACAGGTCGTCCTTGCAAAAGAGAATAAAGAGAATTAGAATTACATGGCTAACCCTCCTGTTGTTTGTGGTTTACAAAACCTTTCTATATCAGAATTATGACAAAGGAAAGAAAAAAACAATGTTAGAAAAAGTCACAAAACCATCCATCAAAAACATCGCCAAAGGTGAAAAAAACTTGTATAAAAAAAGTGACCGAAAAAAGCAACAAAAAACTTGACAATGACTTTGAAAAGTGACAAAAATGCAATTAAAAAAACACCCAAAAAGTGAAAAAAATGTTAGAAATAAAACTGTCAAAAAATGTTGAAAAATGTGTAGAAAAAGACCAACAAAATGATGAAACATAAAGTTGCATGGTCGACGGGACGACAACACAAGGGTCAAATTAAGGTCATATAAAAAATAATGACACAAGAGTCAATAGCCACGCCATTCTGTAAGAGTTTATTTAGACCCAGCTGCTGCATTAGCCTCAATGACCTGCTGTTTTCATTTCTTCTAATCCAATTTTAAAAATGTCAAGCTCACATATCGAACAAGTGCTTCATAGTAGACTGTTGGGTTATTCATCAAGGGCTGCAGGAAAGGGAAGTGTGCAGATAAAAAGCAGCTCAATACAATATTTACTACAGTAACTGTTGTTATCACAATCCGCAACAATGATGCAACCTTTAGAAATCCTCAGTGCAAATGTTTCTGGTCATCTTCTGCAAAAAGTTACACAGCTGCAATGGAGTTAATCACAGACTGAGAAAACATCAAAAGTCAAGCCTTCATTGTTAATGGTCACACTCTCACTCTCACAGGTGGGATTCCTCTCCACCTAAAGTTTACTTTGTGGAAATATTCTGGAGGCCACAGCTGAGAAAACACATCAAACGTGAGAAAAACAGTGTCTTACGGGTGCTTGACAGCCCTGGATTTGCAAAGCACACAAAATATCCTTTGACTGGCTTATTATATGTATTCAACAGGATAGATTTTTGAAATCACTCTGCTTTGATGGACATCCATCATTTTATAAAAAAGTGACCTTATTTTGACTTCACATTCATATCGGTCTCTTTCAGCGGAGACAAAGCAGCACATTGTTGAGACACCGGTGTATCCATTCAGTGCCTCTTGCCTTTTGACCCTGCTTGTATTATCCACTCCACTCCCTCTCTGTCTAATCCAAAGTGTGGCCTGAGGAAGACTGTCAGCCCGGGCTAATGTTAAATAAGGCACTGCAGCTATAGCTAAGAGCTGCATGACACAATGACCATGTAAAATTGAACTTTGGCAGGGGATTCCTTTCTTAACACGCACACCAGTGAGACACATCATTTAGTATTGAGATAACTTTCATAAGGAGTACCAAAAGCCGTGATGAATGGCAGACCATATGTGCTCATTCTATTTAGCTAATTGCCAATTCCAGTTTCTTCCTCTGCTGTTTTGGCCCAAAACAAAGCAATAACATAGATACCGTGGACTTTTCAAGGCTGCGTCGTTAATTCGTCAAATCTCTTGGCAGTTATTTGGCAAAGGGAGTTAAGTTGGAGTCTTGATAAGTCTCATAGGTCTTTCTGTAACGCCTCCAACTTTACAGCAGGAGTTCCATGAAGTTAATAAAGGAGCTAGGAGCCTTCATGTAAAGCGGTTGTGTGGATGAACAACGTCTCACCACAGTATAATGGTGCCTTTGTGATGCAGTGGCAGTAATATGGAACTGCATCGGTCGGATGTGTCTGCTGGGGCCAAATTAGCTTTGTCATCCAGTCTTTGGAAGGTGCTTGCTACATCTATCACACACATCTATCACGCCAAAAATACTGTTTGCATATGGGTGTTTCAGTATGAGCATATTAACATGGCTTTCATTTTGTGTGTGTGTGTGTGTGTGTGTGTGTGTGTGTGTGTGTGTGTGTGCGTGTGCGTGTGCGTGTGCGTGTGCGTGTGCGTGTGCGTGTGCGTGTGCGTGTGCGTGTGTTTTCTTTCTGCAGAAAGAGATCTACTTGTGGAATGAGCAGTATCACTTTCGTTTATTCAGCTCATCTAAAACCACACCAAGAATTCCCCCGATGGCTTCCCTGTCTGGCTGAGCTTTCCAATCAGACCTCTGTGCAAACAGTTTACAAATGTGTTTAGCAAGTATCTCACTTTGCCAGACGATGTTTAACGATGAGTCAGAAGAGGAGTTAATCAGCAGAAAGAGAAAGTCTGATTTCTCGCTACTACATTGAATCTAGTTTTCTTTTGAATGTATTTTATAGAATAGTAAATAAGCAGAGAATTCGTGGATTCAATTTTTTCATTCACATGATCTCTTATTCATATCACAACACGTCACAGCGAACACAGACAGTTATTGATAAGTCATTAACACACATTTCTCCAGTAAAGCTGACAGGCTGTCGCAACCTGTTGTCTTTGTAATGAAAAATGACAGTCGCACACATCCCTTTGATTGATAAGCGTATGCAATTACTGTCTGGGCCATAGAGCGGCATGAAAAACAGCTCTGCCGCATCTCCCGTCTGCTACTCTTGTGTGACATTTTAATCTACTGGCAGATTAATGGGACACTGGTAGAGAGGAGAATATTCCAGTATTGATTTTTTTCTGATGAATCAAATGCCTCCGTTTTAGTGACAGGTTTACCATATATCTAGTCGGGTCTGCAAGGCTTGTGTGTGTGTGTGTGTGTGTGTGTGTGTGTGTGTGTGTGTGTGTGTGTGTGTGTGTGTGTGTGAGAGAGAGATTTATATTAAAGAAGGGAGACAGTAGCTACAGTGTGAATGAATGATTGTATGAGTGAGTTTGTGAGTGAGTGTGTGTGTGTGTGTGTGTGTGTGTGTGTGTGTGTGTGTGTGTGTGTGTGTGTGTGTTGGCATTCCTCACTAAGATAGGACACCCACTGCGGCGTCTCTGCTCTGTAAACAGACTCATCAGACTTCTCCTGCTCTCTGCTTTTTTCTATAAAAGTGGTTGTGCTCACATATTTCTTGTTGGCTCAAGGGAGTCCTAAACATTGTCAGAGGTGCCCACTGAGAAAAAAATAAAATAAAGAATAAAGAAGTGTTCCTTGGCCCCACTGATTTACTACTTGACTTTAATTGGGTTGTAAAATCAAATCCAGAGTTGTTTCAGGAATGCCAAAAAGTTATTCCCCAGCTTGTTTACAGGAGGAGTCTAACAGTCAAGGACACAGAGCAATAGTGAGTGAGAGAAAGTAAGATAGTAGGAGAGGAGGAGGTAACCTGATAGTGGGAAAGTAGGGGAGATAAAATGCTTGTTAAAAGAGAGTGAGCAGGCAAAAGAATGGAGACAGATGGAGAAAAAGGGAAAGGAGTGAAGGAAGTTAAACCAAGTTTGGCTCATCATTTATAGCCCTGGTCTGCGCTGCTTCATTCTGATTAAAACCGCCTGTGATTTATTTCCAGCTGATGTGCCTCGCGATGAAACAAGCAGCAGCTCTGATGTGTGAGACAGAGAAAGCGAAGGCCCACACACAAACCAGGATAGCCACATGCAGCCACTGTACAAACCCAGCTGCAGGATACATACACATGTAGCAAAACAGACTTGCAGTCGACTACAAGATCTGATGTTGAACTTGGAATTAACAGCCTTAACTGAAGAGGGTTTGCAACCCAAACGTTGTGGGCCTTTAACACATCCACAAACACAAACAGTGCATATTTTCCTCTTGCGTAGTGAAAATAAATGATCATTGTGAGGCAGAGTTTTCCAGCGGCACTCACTTACTCACAGCACTGCTCGCGGTTGGATGGGCCAAAGGAAGCTGAAGGGATTTGAGGATTTTATCAGCAACAAGGGGCTAATTTGCACAGGATTAAGAAAACACACAGTGCAAAGTCTCTTAGCGACACAAGCGGAGTGCGGGCATTGGAGACCAAGATATGGGGTGGACATGGAGACAAACGTGCACTTAAAGTCTTAAAGTGAAGTAACTTAAAGCAGCTTTTGCTTACATTAATTATGGGTGACTATGGTAACGGAGACACTCACAGAGGCCGGAGAGAATTTTTGCCTGATTTCTGTTAACATGGAGAAATAGATTAAGGTAAATATTTGCATCTAATCCACAAATCATTAAAACGTCATTAGACAACAATACAATATTGAGAATCAATGGGATAGCCATTGTTTATCAGGAATAGTAGCTCCAGTGAAACAAAGCACAGACATTTTTATTTTCTAATGCTCCTGCTGAACTCCTGAACTCTCATTATCCTTTTCCACTCCAAGTCCAAAATATCATTTTTCCCTCTGATCATTTACATACATACCACACTGTCATTATTTCTATTAGGATTATGAGACCCCTGCCTCACATCCATTCCAAAAAGCACTTAGGGGGTAATTAGGTGTAAAGCTTTGCAGAAATAAATGCCTTATAAGGAGTGATACCCATTTGACTTCTCAGTAGTACATATGGTTGCATATTACTGTGGTTTTCTCCCCACCCTTTCCTATCACTTTGTGTCAGTCTCCATTTCTCCGTTGCGTCTTACCCTTCCCTCGTTATTACTCAGTCAATGAGAAAGAACAATGCATTTCATTGCGTATGCTGATTTAACCTGCCTCCTGTGACTCCTTGGGTTTTAATACCCCCTCTCCAATGTATACAGGCTCTGAGATATGAGAGGGGAGAAGGAGGACCAGGAGACAGGATGACTGATTGAGACAGAGACACAGAAACGGAGGAAAATAGCAAGAGAGAGCAAGACAAATGGTCACTAGAAGTTTGCAGATGTTCTCTGAGGGTGAGAAAGACTCTCTGTGTTAAATACGACTGAAAGTCTATGTCACGCCCATCTGAGATGTCTTCTAATCAGCCTTTTTAGCTAGATGGAGGGTAAAATACCCTAATCTACTCTACACCAATAATCCTTACACTATTCAACATGCTTGGAGAATAGCAGTACACAAGCTAAATAAAGGACAACAACCTCCCTTTGCTGTAAAAGTAAAAGTAGGCCAGCTATAAGTCCTAATGTCTCCATACTTATAGTGGGAGAAGAAGAAAAAACACCAGCGACAGCCTGAGCTGACATTGAGGCTCAATGATGTGCGACAAAATAGTTTACATTAGAAACATGGTGTTTCATTTAGCCTGATAAGCTCAGTTCAGAGGTCTTTGCGTGGGGCTCAGCCTCCCTTTGCTGTCAGTACAAAGCCAAACTCGGAGGAGGAGGAGAGGGGGACAGGAGGGGAAGAGAAAAAGGATAAGACAGCCTCTAATTAGCTATGCAAATCCCATGCACTGGCGGATTGAGTTTTGAAATGAAATTGGTCCTTTGGATCTTCTCAGCTTCTTTTTTTTAATCTCTGCCAATGTGACCAATTTGGCGGGGGGGGGGGGGCTTGAAATGGTGAAGAGAGAGGATGGAGAGGTTTCTCATTAGAATCAGTGCTTCCCAGTCTGACTATAAGACCCTTGTGAGCAGTTTAACAAACACTTGATGAACTCCAACATATACCACCCCCCTCCCAGACACACACTTTACGCAACATGCGCCTAGACACGGGGCTGTCAGGGAACGGAGGTTTCATCAGTTTTCTGTCCATTACTTCTCAGTGTTCCCATGGGGCTCCTAACCAGAGGTCTGAAACTGTTGCTGCTAGCATCTGCAGAAAAACACAAAGACGTGGAGGTGTGTGGGGTCTGTTGAAACAGTCCAAGCAAATACTAGAGTATGTGTGTGATAGATATAACATTTGATATTAAAGTTAATGCTGCATGCTATTAATACACAGTTTTTTTTACAATGCTAGACTGCTCATTTCGCTAAAAATGCTAAAACTCAAGCCTCAAAATAATTTTTGAGCTGACCGAAGCATATTCTCAATTATTTTACAACACAATACATAATTCCATTATGCAGGCTGTACCCATAACTTCAAGTTCACAGTCAAAACTGCCAAGAAGTCATTAACCTCAAACAGCATGGCTGAAATCCTAGCAGTGGCTGTGGTGAGTTTTTAGGGTCCTCAAGGGCCAGGGGTTAGAATTAAGCCATGTAACAAGCCAGAATGTGGCTGTACATTAATAAAAAACTGGCCAACTCAATTTTCTCCCCTTACGTCTAATCCTTAATATTTCTGTCTAAGAAACAAGCCTCACTTTGTAATAAAAAAAACTTTAATCCCGTTGGTTTTGAAAGGGCACTTTGTTGCCCTCTCATAAAAGCTTGAATGTAATTGGACCAGTGCGTGTCCTAACCCCAGCAGATCAAAGGTTAGCAAAGCAAGTACTCATTTAGCATGACAGGAATTAGTTGGCTCAACGCACCGGTTTGGCACAGAATATGTGTCTGGATCAGAGTTATGTCCTAATACCTGACTTGTTATTAGGTACCAGAGAGGAGAGGAGAGGAGAGGAGAGGAGAGGAGAGGAGAGGAGAGGAGAGGAGAGGAGAGGAGAGGAGTTTCAGGTTGTCATTGATGAGTTAGAGCTGTGCATGACACAAGGCAGCCCCAGTGGAAAGCCTTCAGGTCTGTTTAGGGAGAGCTGACAGCTCTACAAGTCGCCATATTGCAGCATTTGGAGATGTTCCATCTGTCTGCACCACGCACACTCATGCAAGTAATAAAGATTGATTTAAGTGTAATATAAACTGTTATATCGTGAGGGCACAATGTAAACACAAGCTAAAAGAAAATATAACCACAGTGTACACAGCATAGCTCAATCATAACACACAAATGTGCACTAAAACACATCCTTTGCCTTCACAGTTGTCCATCCCCCCCACATGCTTGTTTTACACCATGTGATGTAAGAAAGGGCCTCCGATTCTGTTAGGTATAACTACACAGTTCTAATGTTGGCAGTTTGTGCTCCACATAGTTATAATGCTTTGGTATTAACTTATAACATTAGTTTTTTAACCAAACATGCGGTGTATGAGAATGTGGAGCATGTTAATCAAATGATAATTGCATTTCATGACAACCTGGGTCTCATTTTCAAAGTTTGGGTCAATGTTTCTCTTAGTAATAATGCAATTTTATTCAACAAGATAATTGCTGAGATTTGAGAACACAGCAACATTGCTAAAAAGAAGCCCAGTGGGGCAAGAAACATTAGCAATTAGAAGATCTGTCTAAACTGTGCTTTCTGACCAATGAGATTTGTTACTTTGATGTGATGCATGTGAGAATAAAACCCAATTTGTAATAAACTAGAATTATCCTTTAAACTGTTACAGGCCAGCACACCCTATCCCCCAACCCCTTTTAAATGTATTTATTTTATGCAGAAGTCAGAAAGGTACATGTTTAATTCCTTGCATTATAAAGGACATGGACGAATCTACATTCCACACTATAATGAGAGCAAGTCTATTTTACCACTGCTTAAACAAGACTAAGTGTCTACAGCCAGGCTAGCAGTTTTATGAGGCTGTCCTTGAATGCTTACATGCTCACAATGACAATATTAATTGGATAGTTTGGATATTTTTAAGAAGGGTTTTATGAGCTACTTCTCCATAGTCAGTGTATTACCTACAGAAGATGGTGTTTGGCACGACCCCAGTTAGGAGAAGCAGACAATTATCACCTAAAAAAATTAAATATCTGTTAATGTGTACGTTATATTTAGAATATTTTGCCTGGTTCTATTTTCCATCAGACAGCCCTTTACAACGAGGGACTGAAGCTGTTACAGTAGATCCATCTGCCACTTGTTCAAGCCACCAGACTGCTTTGATAAAAACTGTAATTTCACCTCGCAGAACACGGAGTTTCTCTACTCCTGCCTCGATCTGTGAGTTAGCTTGTGTTATTTTGTGACTTTGGTAAATCCGATCTAACCCTGTCAACCACCTAAGTCATACAAATTAAGAAAAGGCTAATTTAACAAAAATAGACTCAGCTTTGGACCAACATGTAGTAGTCCATTTATCATAACAAAGAAATTCCACAACTTCTGTCCGTGAGGCAGAATATTTTGTGTTGCTGTCTCTGTTGCAACTTAGGTTAATGAGTTGTCTAAACAAGTTATGATCAAAGCTGAACACATTTCGTTAGTGGCACAATTTCAAACTGCAAAATTCAGTCAGCATGGATTTATGAAAATAATGTGTGCTACAGCATCTTCAAAAGCAGCAAAGTAAACAATACAAATGGTACATCCTCAAAAAAGAATACAGCATGAAGGAATGAGTTGTTATAGTGCATCAGCAGCACGGTTATAAGTTATTTTTACAGCACGAAGGTGATACACGACCATCATTCCGTCCCAAAAAAGTACCCTGCTCAGTAAGTATACGGGAGCCCACAATTTCAAAGGCAAGACAGTAAATCAGCTGTCAAGACTGAGACAGCTGAGGATGTTTGTGTGAGTGTGTGTGTGTGTGTGTGTGTGTGTGTGTCTGTGTGTGTGTGTGTGTGTGTGCATTTATGTACTGTACACGTACAGTATGCTCATGTGCAATGGTTTATATTTGCACGTGTGTGAACCTGTATTCGTCTGTGTGAGCGTTCCAGGCTCGGACTGGGTGTGGCGTCTAAAGGCCTGCAGATGAGACAGGGATTCATCCTGTCTGACTGCAGCTTATCACTGGCTGGTCCCTAATGAGATACCAGCAACCCTGCATTTAAAATGTGGTGGACAGAAAACACATGCATAGACAGAAGAATGAATAATCAATTATTTGTCTAGACGAGTTCAACGTCTCTCCATAACATTGTTTAAGTGATGATTGTCTTAGAGTTCCCTTGTTCATTTGTAGCCTTTAAAGCTGCACTGAGTAAAAACACCTAAATAGGCAGGCATTTTGGCATTTTTATTCTCTTCTTTACAGCCTTTATTGCTTCAGACTTCTTGCATCAGGAATAAGCTGAGATCTATCACGTTGGCATTAGTCCAAGCTCACTCATTACAAAGGGAGTTAACCGGACTACAACTGTCTGGAGTCCAATGAGCCATGTCCTCCCACTGATCTTTCTAATGCCACAAATGCCCAAACCACAGTGACAATAAGCGACAGTCTACATTCAGAGGATCATCCCCATTAGCCCTCACTCTGCCTGTATCCATCTCCACATTCCTCCATAGGCCGGGTTTCAAGGGGTGATAGGCTATGCTACATGTGACGCATTTTGTGCCAGCGGGTAAACAGTGGCTACCAAATATGTTATTAGCACCCTCTGCAACAGGATCCAATAGGGATCCAAATAAAGAATAAAGGTTGCAGCGTGTGTGTTTCAGCTTTTGGAACACTGACGTTGACGGGCATTCTTTCCAAAGACGAGGGGACTAAAGGGACAATGCCAACTTCAGTGAGATCCCAGCTTATTCAAAAAGGCCCTTAAGAGTGAAGAACCTGTGTGTGTGTGTGGGTGTGTGTTTGGCAAGCTGATGTTGTTCCAGCCCATCTGGAGCCGCCATAGGCAAGTCTGTTGACCTCTGTCGTGAAATGGGTGGCGGCCTGCAACTGTGACGCAACCACAGCAGACATTGCTTTTGATTGACAAGGAGGAATGGAAGCATTGACATGAAAAACTTGACTTTGGACCTCACTTTCTGGGTCTTTATGCAATGAATAAATACATAAATAGTTCAGTAGATTTTAAATCTGACACATTTCAGAGGTAGTTTGAGAGTTATTTCAGTTTTGCTGTGACATAATCTGTTTAGGTGAATGTAAAAATTATAATACGTCAACCTTTGGGGTAATTAATGAACACAGCTGACAAATCAGACAGCCTTGCCTCCCTCTAAAATTGCTATGCCCATCCATCGCCGCCGTTAATCATGGCTAACAAACACTAAGCTGTCCCAAATGCACCGGGCATGTAAGACGCCTATGAAAAAGCCTCATCCAAACAGACTCTGACACAAACTCTAGGATTTCCCAGGTGTTTGGGAGGCATGACATCACATGAGGACACAATGAGGACTTTGAGAGGTGCCGGTGAGAACAGCCTGCAAAACAAGCTCAGCACCATACATCAACAAAAAGGCCCCTTCTAAATAATATGGAAAGTGGAGATGAGAGCCAAAGCAGTTCAGAAGCAGCTGAATCCAGTTAACGCCTGGAAAATATTATAGAAACATTTGAAGAAGGGGGTACACACACCAATGTCTGACGATTTGAAGGTGTGTGTGTGTGTGTGTGTGTGTGTGTGTGTGTGTGTGTGTGTGTGTGTGTGTGTGTGAGATGACAGCTGAGGGGGGTACACATAGTCAGAGAAACAACATTCTTTCAAACAGCGTGACTCTGTGTAGACATGGACTCCTAGCTTGTCTATTTTTTTATTCTGGGCCTCTGGAAAACAACTGGGTGTTTGTGTGCGAGCCCTAAGCTGTCAGCTTTACCTTATTAAAATGTCATTGACTCTTAAACTGCATATTTATGCAGTGTTAACCGGCGCCTGATGGCAGAGCTCGCATATAGTTTCGTTCTGGCTGGCAGGCTGAGTCAGACGGACTGTGTCACCCAGAGATAAGCTTTATTATACAATGTGTGCACAAGGCCTGTTTGATTGATGCTTCTCCATTATTATTATGTTCTGGCAAGGTAATATATTCCAGGCTTCCATAAAAGACCAGTTCTAAATTAGTTGTGTCAAATTGTGGCGGCAGAAGTGTTGGCCCTATCTCTCCTATCTGTACATCGAAATGAGGTTGTGCTGACATTGTGGTGGGGAGGGGCAGAGGCGATGTTCAGTGCAGTTGCAGCAGCAGGAAGCTCAGCAACCCTAGATTTCTTTCCCATTAAATGATAGCTTTTCTCCGCCTTTGTGTAAAATCGAGTTTCACACAGTTCTAGGCTATCAATTAAAAAGGGCAGGGAAAGTAATCTTGGAAGAGAAATACCTAAAAAAAATATATTATTCATTTCACTGATTGTTTTTGGGTGCTACATCTCTAAATCATCCCAAAAAGAAGCATGTCTCATGCATCTGCATTCCCCATCCTCATTACGGATGGAGGGGAGTTAACGCAACCTTGGCCAGACTTTCATTTTATTACTGACATCCTACGAGCGATAAAAGTTATATGAAAGCTTGCGTTACAACAGCCCCCCCTCTTTGGCAGCTCATCAGAGTGAGAAGGGATCTCCTCTTTTTTGGTCAGACTTGTGGCTTTGTGGTAAGGTGTGTGTCTGGAATGTGACAATCTGACCTGGGTGAAAATTGGAAGACACCCACCCACACATACATACACATTTGTGCTGAGTCTAGCCTGTGTGGGTAAAGAGAGCAATACATTCAGGGTGTGGAGGGGAACACCCCTGGGGAACATCCACATAACGGTTAGCCCAGATGTTGTTCTTTTTCTAGTGTCAGAGCAGTCAGATCTGTCTGGGCTCTGCAATCAATGTGTGTGGGTGTCTCCGTGTGTATGACTTTGTATAAATATGTCTGTGTGTGCCAGTTTCCCAGCATATGTGGCTATGTATGTGTGTGTGCATTATTTGTCTGCATCCTTACTGGTGTTGATGGATCTCAGTTAATGTTCTGCAGCACAGGGACTCTCATCCCTTAAAAGCTTTAGCAGTTTCACCCAGTGGAGGGTCCACACCTGACTTCAGCGAGGCCCAAAGTAGTCACAATTCAAAGGTTTATGGATTTGATGACTTTACTTACTCTGCAGTGATTAACTTTCAGTGACAATTAGACACAACTCCACAGTTGAAGGCTGTGCTAGAACAACCTAAAAGAGGTTCAAATACAGCATAAATATATAGCTCGATTGATGCGTGCATTTAAAGTTTGCACACATTGGCAGATGTCTTCAAACATTAAGAGCAATAACAATCACCTGTTTTAACCTGGCTGCTGTCTTTTTTGTTGTTTCTTTGTTACAAGCAACTTGTTGTTGCATAGAGTATGGCAGCGTCTGTTCACGTGCGCTTCCCTTATATGGGATAAATGGTGGATTTTAATGGATTTTAATTGGGGCTGTGAAGATACAGAAACCCAGGATTGGGTTCATATCACAATTTTCGACCCTTGATTCTAAACAAACCTTGATTCTTTTTTTTTTATTTTATGTGTGTGTCTGTGTGTGTGTGTGTGTGTTGGTGTTTTCAGCCAGAAGGCATTGTATTGTCATTTATTACATGCCACTTTACAACACACAACAGAGACCTTATTTATTGATATTGAATGATTTCAATATTGATTAATCCAACACCAAAGATTCTTTTGTACCTTAAACTAATGTTTCCAAAATTGTCCACTATTATTACAGCCCCAGCCCTGGGGCACATCCACAGTCAGCCTGGGGACAGCTAGCAGCAGTCGGCCCGGGGGACAGCTAGCAGCCAGCCCGGTCAGCACTTAACACCGGTGCTAAGGAAGCTAACGGTACAGACCCAGACACTCAGAACAGCGGCCATCCATAACATTACACTATTGTTAGCATTACCAGTGGGTGGGACCTCAAAGTCACAAGCCCTTTTAGTACCTCTCAGCGTGTGAGATAAGTTGCATCATGTGTTCTGTGGCTCTGGAGGAGCTTTGTCAAGTCTGAAAAAATAATAATGTCAACAGGCTTATGTTAGCTTCGGTTTGGAGAACAATAATCAATCTGACTTCAATGGAAGGAATCTCTGTCTGCATGTCTGTCCTTCAAGAACCGTTCATCCAATCCCCTTTACGCTTGGGGGGTGTATTGGTGAGGACCCACGGAAGCTCTTGAGATGGGATAAAACCTGGGACTAAAAGTCAGGCTATCTCTCTACAATTGTTTTGATTTTGACAACTCATTTTTTAATCCCTCTGTTGTGAGCCTCCCATTATAATAATAATATCTCCATAGAGTATCCTCATTAACAAAGATTTATTGTTTACAAAAAATCTCTTGAATGAGGGGTTATATGGAAAAGATCATTCTTATAAGCACGGAATCTAAATGTAGGAGACTTTTTTTGGTTAAATTGTGTGTGGTGGTATTTTCTTAACACACAATGGATATATGTAATATCTGTCTTTGAAGATCTTTTTGGGGTCTGTATGTGTAAGTATGCAAATGTACTGTAAATATATATTTTTGGGGAATTTTGAAATCTGCACACATCTGCAGAACTGTGAATGACAATGCTGCCTTCAGTGACTTCCTGAGTCTCTTGTTCAAACAGGCAACTGCAGTTTGAGCTAGCTAATTAAAATAATGTTTCTAACTTTTAGCATAAAAACTTGTTTTTAGATTAATCAGTACTCCTGATGCACTTCTTCTTAAAAGGGAGCATTTATAGAGTGTTCATATCAAACAAAACTAAAGGTCTGATATGTTAGGAGCTCCTTTAAGCTGTAGTATTTTAATAGTGCGCTGTCAATATTTTTCAAGCCAAAACAGTAATTTTAAGGAAGAGGTTAGAAAAAGACACACAGTGGCAGCCGCATGCAAACACAACCTTGTCACAGTTTTTTTATTATGTGCCCCTGCTAAGAAGTTATCACCCACGCTTCATTTCCTATTAACGAGTCATCCAAGGCAGAAATTTAATTAGACTTTCTTCTGACATGTCTGAAAAATAAGTCCGTAAATGGCAGAGGGCTCCGATTATTTCAAGAGGCACCACCCGGCCAGATGCTGACATTAACAAATAGTATTCATTACAGATTTTCCATGTGACCAGGCAAGATTCTCTCCGATGTAAATATTGTCATGGCGGGGCAAGAGGTAAGCGCCTCATCTACGCATGAAGGATGAAAAGAAAGTAGCCTCATCGGCAGTAAGAGAAGGTAAGCTTATTAAGAAAAATCACCATAGAACATCATTTCTTACTCATCAGCCCTATTCAGTGATGGGATTTAAAATGTAAATACTTACTACTAGTCTCCCTTAATGTATTTAATCATATCTTCTGTGGCATTAGGATGAAAAAGTTGCCTTCAAGTTATTGTTTTAATCATTAGGATAAGACTAGATATTAGACTTTGTTGCCTGTTGCATGCAGTTATAAGGACTGCTAACAGATTGCCCAGTGTAATAGTCGCCCTCATGCTTCTCAGGACGTCTGGTGACAACATCAGATGTAACATGATCCCTTTAAGCTTCATCCCAAATGTACTTACTGGTACGCTCTCATTGACATCATTCCAGTTCTCGTGACCTCTTTGACGGGAAGGGATCAATCTCAGGAGTTTGTAGAGTGTGTGGTTTCTAGCCTGGTTGCACCTGAGAACAAAATAAAAAGAAATCTTAAATCTGACAGCCATTAAAGGTTAGAGTTAATATCACGGCACACCTCAATGACAGTCCGGTAAAAGATGGAATGTCTGTGGGGTAAAATGTAAGGTGATCAATCTCTTTCCCGTCACTTCAACCATCCATTTGTCATTAGCTATGGAGCCCTCTCCAGAGGTTAGGCAATATCCGCCATTTCCAGCACCACAGTCTTGTCTATCACGGCATCTCTGCTCATATACCCTTTAGGGAGTTCATTAATGGGAAGGAGACTGGGCTAGGATCTCTAAAAACAGCCTCTCTCCATACATCAGGCTGCACACCGTCACAAATCCTGACTCTGACAGCAGATGCCCCCATCATCCTCTGCTCCACTTTCACTGAGAATTATTTTAACTATGCACAATAATCACACAAACTAAGGGGCCATGTTTGTCTTGGATGACTCGCCGACGCTCACATGTCCATCAATTTATAGAAGCCAGAGCTGAGTTACGCCTCGGTGTGGGCTGAAGACCACACAGAGCTCAATTTCAGATGGACATTTTCAGGTGTCATGCCTGGAATTGATATTGCTTTCAAAGTAAACAAATGAGAAGAATAACGTAGTATTGCTGGTGCAAAGTCACACTGAAAAGTGACTTGAAACCACAACATCACATATTCAGAGATATAGCTTATATCTTTTTCATTTTAGTTATTTGACATGAGTCCTGGTCAATTGCCAAAATAAATGGCAAAATAATGTGCTGCACTACATCAGGCCGTAGGTATTCAGCAGAACACAAACACCACAGAAAACGTCATACCATTATTGCATCCAGGCTGAAAAACACCTGATTCAACAAATGATTGCTTTAATTGATTCTGCTTGGGCTCCATCATTGCATTACAACAGCAAACAGCGTGAAGACATCCTGGCCAGATTGCAGGCCCTAACCCTCAATCCCACACTATTTCAGGCTCTGTTAGCAACATGGTTAATTTGAATTCACAGTTGGAGGATCAATGCTTTGTGATTACTCTGCTCTGTGGTGGCTAAAACAACCCACACCCTAGCTGTCTTCTTTGGAGGTATGAGCAGATACTTATCTGCAGGAAATGGCAGATCAGTCTTTCACATATTGCTTTTTAATGAACACAGCACGTGGCCATCCAATGGGGCTCAAATCCTCATATGTGACGCGTCATCTGCGCTGGTCATTTGAACGCCAATATCAATCCGATATCATTCAACACCGTCACCACAGTTTGGCCTTGTCCCGGGCACCAAGCAGGGTTAAAAGGTCAACATGGTGTGCAATTGTTTCTGGACCGTGTGGCTCTTTGTGTAGTGAAGCTGTGATCTCTTCCTGCAGCCTGGCTACAGAGGGCTATCCTGAGGGCTCTGAAACAGGACAGTATGACAATGTTGTATAAACAGTGTCATAGGCCCCCAACTGTGCAATATGTCATTTCCTATTCATCTGTATCATATTCATCTATATATCTGTATTTGTATCTTCCCGCCTGTATATAAAACAAGTTTTTATATATTTGAATTTGTATATCAAGCTGGTGAGCTCACCCAGGTGAACTTCACCCAGGCGCCTAATGTGTATTTGTTTTGTTGCATTAGGCTGCTGAGACAAGTGAATGCAATCTATCTTATCTTATCTTATCAATCAATCCATCAATCAGACTTTATTTTGTTGTAGCACTTTTCATACATAAAAATATTACACAATGTGCTTCGTACAATCCCCCCCGCACACCGAAATACACGTATAACATAACGCTCCCCCCAGGGAGACCTGAGTGATTGGGTCCTGAACACAATTGTCTGCCAAAGTTTTTGTTATTTTATTATTATTCAAACTGTTTGCCTTTGCTCTTCTGGTGTGTGTGGGGGGGATGATGACAGTTGTTGGTGTTGTTTGCTCAGTAGCAAGGTCACTGCCTACACAAACTCTCCATAAATCATACCTCAGGAGGATTGTTCTCTGAACTTTAACTTTGATTGTTTCTTATTCAGTCGTGAATGTTTAATGTTACTTAGAAACCAACTTCTCAGGGGCAGTATTGAATATTCATCTTATGTTAAATTAATACAGATTTCTTTTGCATGCTGGTATGTCCCATGCGTAGCATTTGAAGTTTTTTTTCATACTTAAGCTTGACACTATTTTCCTAGCGTCAGTTGCATTTGAAGATTAATTAGAAAATTGTTTATGATGCAACATAGCCGGCCTTATGTGCCATTACTTTTTTTTGTACCCACACTAGCTTGTTTTTAAACCTGATTATCGGCCTATGGAGATGGACAGCCACACAAGCTTCCAACCGGAACAGCGCCCCCCCCTCCCGCCCCGCATGCCTCACTCATAATCAGCTGCATCCTGCTGCCTCTTGGAGGAAGGAATGTGACACAAAATGACACACACCACACACAAGCTGCTGTGGGATTCATTTCAGATACAACAGCACACGCTTTGGCATCACACATACTGCACAAGGAGGTTGTTTAATCTTGAATGTTTCCCCTCCATACATGCATAAATATAATGAAGCTTTTGTTTTGACGCATAACCGATTGGCTCAGATTTTGTTAGATAATTAAAAAATGATATGACAAGGTAATAGCTTTCCTTTGAAAATAGTATACCATGTATATAAACTAAATCTAACACCCTCTTATTTAAAAAAGACCCGAAAAAGCAATTATGTACCATGTCATCCTCATCTGCTTGTGGCAAACATCCACAAACGCAAATCTTGAGATAAAGCATTGATGAATGGAGTGTAATTGGTTGTGTGCTTAATTCAAATTGGTTGTATGTTGACATTTTGAGACTATTTAGAGAAACAGCCCACTTCAGATGAGCATTAATCTGATTAAGAGCACAATTTATTTGGGTTTCCGTGCTCAATAGAAACCCTTCCTGTTCAGCGCACAGCCTGCCAATAAAGCAGAAGAACCTAACCTCGATGAATGGCCAACAGCTGTGTATATAGAATGAGTACATTTCCTCTCGTAGTGAAAAAACTCAAAAGTTTTTCACTAAAACCATGAGTCATGGTCACACACACATATGCACAAGTACAGTGTTTTGTAGCTTGCTTCTCTAATATCATTAACAGGTTGAGTACAAAGAAAGGATCTTCATCTGATCTATTCCTGTTTAAATAATATTTTGAACTCTCTTATACACATCTCGGTGGTAAGTATTGTACTGTTTATGTTTAGTTTTTTTAAAGTTCATACTAACATAATTAAGCTCTTAAGTGGGCAATGCCATTTCAATTTTACTCAAAATATGATGGTTTTAAGAGATGAACTTCTGGAGCCAAAAAGCTGCCCGGCTTGTGTGGAAATTTGTGACGCTGATCTTAGTTCATGCACGGAACAGATCGTAAATTATATTTATACAATTTCCACATGTAAATCTTATTTTTACTAGCTGCATCTGTTTCTAACCATGTTTGCCCTCTGGATTTTGATATCCAGCATACATTTTAGCAACTTATTAAATGGACATGCCATTAAAGCAGGCTGGTTGTCAAAAGCTAAAGATGAATAGTGTACCAAAAAATATTGTATATGCCACAGATTTCAGGTCGAGAAAGCTAAAGCCATCATTTTGTCAGTAAAGATGTCTCCTCCGAACTGACAGCTCCCAAACCTCTGTTCATAAAGTCTCGAGATTATGTGCATGAATGAGACACAGTCCAACTACTTGGCCTGCTCAGCAATGGAAACAGTTCCTGCATGAGTATATTCTCGCTGTTGATGGTGCATTTGAGAGAGCAAAAACACAAGTCTAGGTATGGTTTATACATTTAAATGAAACAACAATCAGATACACAAAATTCAGCCGTTCCTACTTTTGTTTCGCCTTGGCACTTGTTTTCTTTCCCATGGCATGCCCTGAGAATCTATTCAATATGCAAAGTTAATGCAAGATAATATTCAAAAGGATAATAAACAGTTTGTGTTTGTACTCCCTTTAAACTTAAAACCCCAGACTCTGCATCCAAGATTCCAAAAAGGCTGCGTCAGTGTAACCATAGTGCTGCAATTTGGATAAACGGCAAAGATGAAAGCCGAATTACGTTTTTACATGCCTTCTAGACTGCTTGCACATTTTTCTAAAAGCACAAATGTCTGGGTGTGTAATTACACACTAAATGCTGTTTTTTTTCGAAGGAAGTATGTGTCGCTGCACAAACATTAAAACCGGCTGAAAATGGGTACGTTGCACAAAGCACGTCCCAGATTTAGAGTACCTACTCAGACGCCACTGATGACAACAGTGCTATTAGACTAATCAATGGTCTTTAGCAGCAAATGCAATATGTCTATGATTTTCTCTTCTCAGATGATTTCATTTAAATCCTTCTGAGAGGCCTCTGGGGGTACAATCAGTCGTGGAAAGTAACTAAGTACATTTACACAAGTACTCTACATAAGTTCACTTTTGAAGTATTTGCACTCAAGCTTTTCCATTTTTGCTGCTTCATACTTCCACTACAATACATTTCTGAGGGAAATATTCTATTTATTCTACTTTATTTCACAACTACAGTTACTTTGCAGATATTTTGAGTTTATTTAAAAAAGAGGATAATTTGATGAAATATGAGACATTGCGTACAGATTAAACTACACAACCAACAGAAGTTAAAATAGCAAAAAATAGCATTCATAGTAATAGCAAGGTTTTTCTATTTAAGTATATTTTGCTAATAATACCTCTACTTTTTAAGTAACACTTTAATGTTGGACTTTTATTTATCAAAGAATAGTTTTATACTGCAATGAAGCACTCATTGAAGCACTGCCTGAACTGAAGCACTGACTGAAGCACTGCCTGCACATTCTCATGGTAATACCCCAAAAGGCAGGAGCAGATGTGAAACATTTGGTTCTGTTCTTGTTCACTTGTAAAGAAATAATGTGCCCCGTTATCATTATTTCACTTTTTGTGTTCTTCTGCGTGTCATAAAAAGAGTTCATGGAAGAGGGCATCTTCTTTGGTGGCCTGACTTTTGTTAGATTTACAAAAATGATCCCTCAAGGGATTTGAGGATCGGAGGAATGATTAATTTTGTCATCTCAAAACAAGCTGACAGTGGGAAAAAAATCGATGCACTTAACAATCATATCTATAAAATTACCACAGCATATATTTGTGCGTGTGTGTGTGTGTGTGTGTGTGTGTGTCTGTGTATTTTTATAATGCCTTAGCATGTATAAGGTTTAGCATCCTGAAGTATATTTGTCTCTATGCTTTTACTGCAGGCACAAGTCTTGATTTAAAAAAGAGATGTTCATCTCAAATATACAATTTGAATAAAGGTTTGAATAAATAAAATAAATGCATTGAAATGTTTATATTTGTCTGCATTTTGCAAGTTTGCTAATGTGTTTGGGTCACGTCTCTTTGTTCATTATTGTGTGTATATTTAGTGTGTCTATGCAGCATTTTTTCCACTTCACAACTTAATTTTGTAGGAAAATTCCCTCAAAATTGCCTGAAATGTTCTCTGCACCCTTGTCTCCGCCCACCTGGAATATCATTGGCTCCTGGTCTGCTTCACTCTTCACCTCATTGGCCATTAAGGTGCCAGTCAGGCAACCTGACATGCGAAACAAGTTTACAACTCTATACACGTGCGGGTGGTACATCAGGGCTTGTGGTGGTATCCTACACAGAGCAAGGAAAGAAGAGAGTTTGTTACCTGAGTGCATACGACGTACAGCCTGCACTGTCTGGAAGCACCTTATGGTTGCTGTTCGCTGTCATTTTGGGCGTATTCTTTCTCACCTGTGTGCAGCAGGTATCATTTGGCTTTTTTGTATCTTCTTTTTTTTTGGAGGAGACAGAGGTGTTATCTACAGCAGCACACTGTGGATGAAGACTCACTCCTCGTTTTTTCATGGAAAGAAGACTCTATGATGGGTGCCTAGCATGGCTGTGGCTCCTGAACCGACCACCCAGGGACCGGTATGGCTTTTAGCCGCATCAGTAAACTGGACCCCCCGTCCCGAGGCATCTTCAGGAAAGCGGCGGTCATGCTGTGCTCCCTCCTCACCTCTTTCTTCCTCCTGCACTGCCTCGCCGACCGCTGCAGCACCACCTCGCCCTCACCGGTCAAAGCGGTCTCCAGCCGGGCTACGGGGCTGTTCCAGGACTTGAGGTCGCTGAGGACTAAAAGACTTGCGTACGAATGGACCGCCGGGTCGGAGCTGATGGGCTACGGGGCTGCCAGGCGCTCCTCGCGGGTCCTAGCGGATGGGCGCGCGAGGCAGGTTTTGGAGCTGCCCGAGGAGTCTTTCATCTTGCCGCCTCCGGATATAGTCGCTTCCAGGAAAGTATCGCCGAGGTTCGCAGGTAAACTCAGCCCGCTCGGGGAGGGGAGCAAGAAGCTGCCCCAGGCTCTCATCATCGGGGTGAAGAAAGGAGGGACCCGGGCTCTGCTGGAGTTTCTCCGCGTTCATCCAGACATCAGAGCCGTGGGAGCGGAGCCGCACTTCTTCGACCGCAACTATGAGAACGGACTGGAGTGGTACAGGTGAATATTTCATAAACCGGTTATGTTCGGAGAAAAAAGAAAGAAAATGTGAACGCTTTTTAGACCGACATTAATATTTAGCATACATAAATATTCTATCAAACTGAGGTAAGTTACTGGGGAGATATTATAATTGCTTATAATAAATGCCCCTCTTGTAATCTAGGCTTAAATTCTGTAGACTAAATTGTTATTAGTCATTAAATTGCCATGATGTTAGATTGTGTTTATCCAACTTTTTATTTAGCCTACTACATCACTGATAACGTTTAGTCCCAACAACAAAGAAATCTTTATTTAACATCTCAACTTTTGTAAAAGTGGTCCATAGTTGCTGCTGGGTGAAGCACTTTGGACTGCCTGTTGATTTATTACGCTACATTAGGCCTGCTTTCATTAGATGTTATCGGGCTGCTCATTTTGTGCACATTTTAGGGTTGACTGCCTTTAAGTTGTTTTGGTCAGGACTATAGTGGAATCACGGTTTGCAGCTTGATTAGGCTGGGAAATGAGACGAGGATAAATCTTAAGCATTTCAAATTTTAACAAGTTGCAATTTACATTTACATTTCTGTTGTAGCATTATTTTCTTATATAACTTTATAAAACTATATTTGCTTGGAGAACTTCAAACAAGTTTCTGCTCTTCCAACTTAAAACAACTTTTCTCTCAACACTTTAACTGAATTCATTATTAACACATTAAAATGGCTGTTTTTGTAAACAGACTTTTTCAATCTATACTTATTTCAGACAATTTTACTTTCTTTACTCATGCATTTTCTTTAACCCATTTGTTCAATTAAACTCAGACCTCAATTATATTTCTTTTTACAGTTAATAATTTAATTATGTGTAATTGCATGAACAGAAAGTCCTAATGGAGCTTCCCTGAATAGTAAAACAGGATTTTCATTTCTAAAAAGCAGGACTTAATGCTTAGATGTGCCGACTATTAAGAAGTGCAAACCCCTCAACAAGTTCAAATGTATTCTTGAAATGTATAAATTACAACCTCATACATTACAAAGTGAATTGTGTTGAAATCTTAACTTAGTACATCAAACATTTTGTATCGTGTGCGTGTGTATTTTTAACAAACTTTGAAGATGAAAAGCACAAGTTTACGGTTTTGTCGGTCCTCTAGTCCAAAGAGGCCGTTTCCATCGGAGTTTGCTTTTATAGCATCAGTTTCAGTCTCGCCTGACAAAAGGGAAACTTTAGAGAAACTCTGATCCCACATAAACACACATTGACTCTCCTTCAGTGTCTCCGTCTCCGTATGGAGGAGTGTATGCTGCGTTTTACTCGCTCAAGTCAAATGTGTGATTGATTTCATCTGTCACTGCGAGTGTGTGTGAGTGATTGTTGTGTGTTCACATTTCCACAGGCCTGTGGGGAATAATGGCTCTCCCTCTCAGTGGTTCTCTGTCTAATGGGGCATTGCCGACATTGCAGCTCTGTTATTAAGAAGGATTAGGGCCATAATGAAAGGTTACCTGAGTGTCTCAGGAGGTATAATTCACCTTTTGATTGAGTTAACACCACACACAGCACCCTCTAAAAGCCTGGAGACAAAACTTTTTACTCTCCCTCACTGACAACTCCCTCCAGTCCCTTCTTGCTTGCCCCCTCTCCTCCCCCAAACACTCTGGCTCTCTCCCATCTCCCACTCACACACCTCCCTCTTTGTGCTTCTCTGAGAGTGAACATTCTCTTTTCGCCATCACTCTTTCACACCCTTCTGTTTACCTATTCATCCATTGTGGGGTTTTATATCCATGAGGGTCCCATCTATCCCGAGGAGTTGCCAAGATTCTCTGGAATTTGGACCGTGCCTCCAAGGACAGACCTTAGTGCCGGTTCCCCTTAATGGCGTCCATTTAAAACAGAAGGACCCTTGAATTAAAAAGAGGAATAAATAACTGTTACAACAGCAAGGCCCCCTCTACAGGAGTTCATCTTGTCAGCTCTCCCCGACAACGTCTGAGAGTCTTCCTGTTCATAGCTTTTGTGTTTCTGTGGAAGCTTTTGATTGAGTCGCATTCATTTGAGGTTGTTGGCCTGAGGTCATAAAGAGGTGTTTTTGCATACTTCAAAAGTGCTTTGTCGAAAACAGGATATCGGGATGATTGCATCGCTGAATTTACCAGGCCCCTTCGGATCAATCTCGGGGCCTCTGGGACACAGTAACTGTACCGATGGTTTTAAGATTTCATGGCTGCACGACATTTTGAAAATCCTCAGACGTAACACTTTGAAAGTGTTGTGGTTGAAGAAAAACTCCCAAATGCTAAGAAGTGGCCTCCAGTACATGTTGAATACTCAAAAATACCTCCCTTTAAAATGAAAGAATAAAAAAAAAAAAAGAAATCTGTTGGTGCAAAACAAGCCCAGATCCTCTGTGACTAATCACTGTGTCCAATTTGCTTGAATTATGCGATTCCTTTCATTAGCAGCAGTGAATACTTAAAACCAACGGCTTCCGTCTCAGGAGACTCTTTGTTTATTGTCAAGGCCGATATGTGTCCTCAGCATGAATCACTCGTCTCTGTCCCTATGGGACTGAATTATACAACAAGTAGATCCAACCAGGCAATCTGATTGGTCAACCAGACATTTAGAACGTGTTCAAATCAGCGTGATGTTACACCGTGCTTGTCACTAAAAATCCAACATTCCAACATTCCAATGTCCGCATTCCAGAGTTGAATCCAAAACTGTTCATGAAACATTTTTCTAGTCTTGAAAATAAATCACAAAACACGTTGGAACACACAGAAGCTCTCACACTTAGTTGTATTCACACTTAGTTGTATAAAGTGATTCATCAAATGATATGAGCTTTATTTATATATATAATATATATATAGTATATTTATTGTTATTACACAACGATCTGGAGTTATAAGCTTTGTCGGTGAGTTAATGACACATTGCTATGTTAAAAATAGCCTGCATGTAAAGTTCACGGTGATCATTAGTAGCTAAGGATCTATTGATGGAAAAAAAAAATATGTCACAAAAATCTGAGTTACAACAAGAGCTGGCAAAGCGGCTTTGTGTTCGTTTGTGCGGTATTTAGTCAATTTGGGAATTCCCACAATCAACACAAAGCTGAAGTTGACTTAGTTGACGTTAGCTGGCTGACTAGCTAAACAAGGACCAGTGATCATCTCCGTGGCTTGAAGTTTGCGTAAGTGTAGTGGTTAAATCTGTCCATGGAACATTTATTTTTTTAACAAATATTTTAGTCTCAAAACGATTGAGCTAGCAAAAGCAGTTTTGTTTCATATGTATGTGTGTGTGTATATATATATATATATATATATATATATATATATATATATAT
>NC_048427.1:3930958-3956809 GCF_013103735.1 Etheostoma cragini | reverse complement strand
TATATATATATATATATATATATATATATATATATATATAAATAAAACAGGGATTAGAATTCTCTATCATTTCTTTCATTATTTTAGCCTTTATTTTTTGTGCACATATTCCCCCACAATATGAATACAGTTTGATTTTTTTTTTTGTAATGTGTGTATAATCTTTAGGGATGCTTCAGTCATGCTTAGGGACCTCGACGCAAGCGCCTCGTTCTTAGCCCCATCACTGTTGTGCCAATCATGATGTACACCCTTTCTTTTAATATTGCCTAACTGTAACACCTCTAAGCTCTTAATATGGCGTGGCAACATCTCCAGCCTTCCTTTTTCCAGCTTTCTTAGAATTTAAATTGGCTGGCTTGTAATGGTAATTTCCATCAACTGTACTAAAAAGTCAGTCGCACACCCAAAGCTATGATGCAAATGTTTGTGATTTATTGAGAAGGATAATAAAAAAATCTCGTTTTGACAGCACAGTTGGTAGCTTTAACCTTTTACCTTCCCTTGTATGTTTCCTAAAACTCCAAGTAGTTGGGTAAAGTTCTGTTTCACCATCTGCATTCAGTCAAATATTGGGAAAGGACTTTATATATATATTTATTTTTTAAAACATCATTTTACCGCCCTGAATAAAATGTCATTCTCACGATTCAGTAAATTCAGGCCTTTTGTTACACAGGAAACCGACACCCGGCCCAGTCACCCCCGTCGGTCAGTGTTACATTTCACCACACATTTCTCAGCAGTGTATCTGTATAATCACATACAACCTGTTAGGCTTTTGTTGTGGAAATGGACACTCGGAGTGAACAAGGAGATCAAGCACAAACATTGTGAACTAAAGCAAAGGTCCATGCTACAGGGTAGTCAGTAATACGTTTTTTGGCCTACTTGGGTTACTGAGCGCCCAGCGTTCACCTGTCTACATCCAGCCGTAGTTCCTGTTTGATGTCTGCGGACCGGTTGGATTAGCCTTCACCAGATCCTTTTTAATGGGTTAATTATCCTTCATAAAAACATGCGTGACCCGTTAAACACAAGGGCAATGTGCCACCACCTCCGCCACACACATAGTTATCTAGATACTAACAAACACAACCGTATTCAGTGGAGGAATACACATTCTTTCTTGTTTTATGCACATATAGACACACACAACAAGGCCTTAAACAGACCACAATTATAAAAAACAAACAAATAAAAATCCAGGAAATCGAAAGGTGTATGGCAGCTTCGTGTAAATCAGCAAATCTTTTATGTAAAGTTGATCAGAGTAAGTGTATCCATTTCAGCTTCTCCGCAAATACTTCCACTCATGTATGCAACATCTGAAACCATGAGAAAGCAAACGCAAAGCGTATGCTCTGCTAAAAAAAGCATAAAATCACATTAAATTAGGGGTTTCCCTCTTTTTAAAACTGGCCTTATTTGAAAGGGTGTTCTGTAATGGTAATAAAAAAAACTGGCTCTTGATCATAAAAGCAGTGACCCAGTGGGGATTTGTGTTCAAAAGCAGCGATATTGATCTGATCTGTAGTTCTGTATTGTACAGCGGTCTGTGTGGCACGACAGCTTGACGGAACAAATGAAAGATTTTTTTTTCTTTTACTCAAATACAAATAAAAATCCAGAAGAAAATGTGTAGAATAACAAAATGTGCACCGTCTGTTTAAATTCCATGAATGCCATTTTTTTCTTCATTAGTGATCTGTTGACACAACTCCATTAAGACACACACACACGCGGAAAATGTAATGCAAATAAAGACACATTTGTTAAGTGCTAAAGTTGAAAAACTGTTGAATTCCCAGCATTTAATATGAGGTTTTCTTCCAAGTTTCTCATATGTTGGCTGTGTTTAGAGTGTGTGTCATTTAATTGGGTGGCAGAGTTTTACTTTGGCCTTGTTCGCTGCTGCCTGACATTTCACTTGTCATTCTGAGTGTGGAGAGGTTTGGAGGACCGGTGGAAAGGCAGTCACACAACTCCAAATGGGAGAGACTAGATGTTAAAAGTAAGGGAATTACCGCATCGCTCTTCAGTTGAGTCTTAAAGGAGAGTAAGCAGTCACTCTAAAGCAGTGTATATACCTCCAATCTCTAAATTCCAATAATTTAAACAATTTATGATCACTACGCAGAAAACTACCCAAAACACAAAACAAGTTGTAACATCCTTGCGTTCGTTGTTTGTTGTGTTGCTGCACTAGGTTGTCATGACAAAACCACAAACCAGCAGGAACAAGAGGCCAGATTTAACTGTGTGTAAGTGTATGTGTATGTGTATCTAATGTTTCCATATTTATGTGAGCATGCAAACTGTAAAAACCTCCAATGTGCTATTGGCGCTCGCTGCTGCCCTTGGATGTAACCCAGCCTGGAATATAGGAATGACATGTTCCTCTGAGTTTTAAATACAGCAATAGATAGATACCAAAATAGTTTGGTCTTCACCACCTGCTCCCTTTTCACCACACTGTACACACTAACTTTAAAATGCCTCACTTGCCTGTCTGGATGTATACAACCATATCAGCCCAAAATATGAGGAACACTGTTTTGTTTTTTGCTGGTGTTAAGTGTCTGTGTGTGCAAACCCTTAAAATGTTTTTTCTCTGTGGACTCTTTAGTTAGGCTTTTTTTTTTTTCGCCAAGACACAGTTGAGATGCTTAAAACAAACTTAACCCATTTACCATAATTGATCCCCTGATTAATTGATCCTGTTTTGTCACCATAGTTGAAAAATACGAAGCAGAAAAGACATATGCTTAATGGTCTTGAGAAATGGCTTTGAGTTGTAACTTTCATGACATGCTTCGTCATGAAACTGGATGTGGGAGCTGGCCTTATTCTGGAAGGGAGAGGTTTTATATACTACCCAGTATATAAAACCTGCAGGTCTACCTTCAAGTTTTAAATAAAGTCCTTTCCAAAATAAACCATCTTTGGCTGGGTAGCCCCAAAATCTATGTACTTATTAAATGAGTACTTGGTTAAAAAATATGTTAATACTTTACAAGAGAGAAAGTGGAATTTCAATATAAAAGTGAAAGAAAATGAATTTTTAGGAATTCCATGATAATGAAATATACAGTATTAAAAAAAAGAATTTTTAAACAGAGCGTTTTTATAGAATTAGGTATTATGTGGATGTTTTTTTTTCAATACATCTGCTTGAACATAGCTAACATAGGGGCAGGTTTGTGGTTGGCAGGTGGAGTTGAGAGGACCGGCACGGGTGGGTGGAGAGGTCATGGTTGGGGTTGTAGAGGGCACACACAGCGGACGTAACTCGATCACCAGAGACCTCCTGAGCATGAGCTCTGAGCTGCCTTTGGATTGTGAAAGTGATTGTCGGGGAGTATAATTGTAAAACTGGGACGCTCACCTCCTGCTGAAGGCATGCAACCCACCCATGACTGTAGTCCCCACTCCTTGCCAACTCCTTGACCTCCGCCACCCCCACCGACATCATTGCACGCCCTTAGCAGCTGACCCTAGGAGGCCCCATGCAGGGGAGGCAGATAGAAGCAAGGGGACAATCCAAAGTAGTGCCTGTCAGCAGCTGCCCTCTGGCATCCTGGGAATCTTCCCCCCGATGGGTGAGTGAGGACAGGCAGCAGGTGCAGGGTGCTCTGCAGACACCACCTGGATCTCCACCAGACACTCACACCTGATGCATTCACCTGACGCACCCAAAATAAGAGCTGTTTGTTGACTTCTTGAAACCTGGCAAGATGAAGGAAGCTAACTGGTTACTTTCATGCACATACTTTGGGCCTCGGGGATCAGGAACTCCAGGAGCTTTGATGAACATGTGCAGAAAGGGAGTGTGATTGATCACGGTCAGGAGGGTCACTTGGAGGGCTGCCACAGAATGTGCCACCCTCAGAGTTCACAATGCCAGCAGATGGTACTGCAACATTAAGATCTGGTTACATTGTTTTTAGGATTCTGTTGTTTGTTCACTTTTGGGTTTCTGTGTACACTAGTCAGCAACCTGTTTGACCCCGTCATAGCGCAGGCCCATTCAGCTTAGCAGCTGTTGGTCTTTTTATGAGGTATTAGCCCATACATTAAGAAGCATTTATTCTGAGACTCATATTTCAAAAGGAGTGCCTCAGGTCAACTTTTTATTGTCCTTAGCTGTACAGAGATACAGTGCTGTGTACGATACACCGTTATCATTTCTTTTGTCTTATTGTTTCTGAAGTGGAGGCGTGTGACCTTTTTAAGTCATTAGCCTTAGGACTGTAGCTTAGTGTTCTATTTTCTTGTGATATAGCCTACCTGAAGCCCTTTACTAGTTTAGTGATTTTCAAGCAATGCCCATGAATGTCAGTGATGTTTATTTTCCTCAAGCTCCATGGAAACCTGCCAGGTAATGTTTTCTAACATCACATCCGTTCTGCCCTCAGGCACTTTACAAGCAGTACGGCTATAATGAAAAAAGAAAGAATCATGTTTGCAATTTTCTTCCTGTACTGTATTTCTGTTCCTTTATGTTTGAGTTTTTTTCTTCTTGGCAACCCAAGGTTGATGGAAGTTAAGTGTTATCCTTCCACAAACAAAGAGAGACTGTAACCCTATCATTTGGCACTGGAGAGTCAAGGGGCTTTAGACTAGACTGTTTCAGCTCTCTCTTTTCATAGAAGCGAACTAAACAAACCGCAAAACAACCTCCAGAATTCATGCATATCAAGACTTTCAGAGGAATTGCCAGAGTGCTTTAGGATTTCAGAAACACAGAGCCAAACCCATGTTATTTGGGCAGAGAAGGGCTTGGTAAATGATGCATGGATGGAGCATGTACGCGTTACAGCCCACAGTGGTGCGGATTGGCAGGGTAAACCAACGCCTCAACGTGATGGATCTCTCTCTCTCATCTCACAGGCAACAGCTTTATCACAGGACAGGGAACGCGCTACATTTTCCACCAGAGAGAAACCGATAGAGACAGACAGAAACAGAGGGAGAACCAGGGCTATGGAAAGCCTGGGAACCAATAAAATGAAGGAAGCCCTCTCCTCTTGGGTCCTCCATTTTCCGTTCCAACTGTAATGTTTTTTTAAAAATACTTTTGCCACATATTCTTTCTTTTTTTGGCTCACATCTCCGTCCTGTATATCAATTCCCTATAAAATACAAAAATGTAAGTGTTTACTACCCAAGGAAGTTATAGTTTCATCTTTCCAGCCCCTTACTTCTGTTCACTCAGCAGGAAAGTCTATCACTCCTTTCAAGGGTCTTTTTTAGACCTACTGGCCAAACACTGGATTGTTTTCCTCTCTGTCTCTGCGCCTAAAGGCATGGACTCTGACACACGTGCCATGTGTGCTATCTGCAGCTGCCTGTGTGGTGATAGGATGGCACCAAACGTCCTTTTTCTCTTGTTCCATCGGGGCATGGCCAGTGCCAGTCGCCTTGGCAGAGTCCACCTTACAGACATGGGCAGAGGCTTTGTCAGACAGCACCTTAGGCACAACCTCTATGTGGCTGCCCAACCTCTGTCTCCGTGCAAACACAGAATTATACTGTAGCTAAGCTTGAGGCACAAGTGTGTGTGTGTGCGTGTGTGTGTGCGTGTGTGTGTGTGTGTGTGTGTGTCTTTTGGAGTCCATCTGAAAGAAGGGATTGGCATTTTTTTGGCACAGCCCACAAAGAGGCCAACACATTATTTCCTTCAGATGTTATTTTCTAGCTTTCAGCACTTCTACATTGAGTATTTTCTGTATATTTCTGCTAGATGACGAACAAAGAGTCGCATGGTAGGGACGTGGGAAATAAAACACACTGAAGATTAGGGTTTGGCAGCACTATAGACCATGACCAGAAATCCTGCACAGTTTTTTAAAATAGCTAATAATGGAGGTGGTGAATGGAGAAAGAATGACAGTGGCATTTAATCTGCCTCGAGAGCTATTTTATTCAAATAGCAGCGCCGCAGATCTATTGCATGTGCGGTTTTTGAAAAGCTACCTGGATCCTCAGGTAGAAATACAGCTGTTCAAACAAACTCTTTACATACAGTCTATTGCATTTCAAATTTGAAAGGTTGCATAGCACAAAGAGCCATTCACAGTGATCTATATAGCAGGAATGTCTCTTTACAAATGATCAATTGAGATGTATCACAAATATTCAATGAACTCCTACAGAGTGCAGGTCTATTTCTCAAAATTCAAACAACGCTTGATACAATCCCAGCTGCTCAATATCTGATTGAACATTTAATTCATTTGGAATAAGAGATGGCTGAGAGCTTGTTTTTTTGTGTGAGTTTGCCATCCCAGACCCGTTTATTGATAGATGGAGTGCAACAGCACAGCCTGCGTCTTTTTACATAAAGATGGAAGAGGGTGATAAAGGGTCTGTGTAGCGCACAGGCCGTGATTGATATGCCCACAGAGGAGTGCAGGGAAGCCACCCAGTAATTCAATTAATCTTAACCTGAACACTAGTAATTGCTACTGTAACTAGGTCTGACTGTACATTAGACAGAAAGAAGATTCCTTTCAGAGGAACATGTCCAGCTAATAGAAGCAGGAAGGAACGTCCTGAGTGCGCTGGAGTTGCACAAAAGGTTTTTTTTCTACTATTATGCTAAAGATGAGGATTTGCATGTTAATGAGAAGAGCAGGGGAACAGATTTCCTTAGTTATGGACCAGTAACCGAGGAAGTGGGAGATGAATTATGGCAGGGAAATCAAGGATGAAAAATCTTGTAGAAGCTCTTTACTGCCGTCAAGAAGACACATTTTTTTGCAAAAGAAAATTACGAAGTCATCAGTGAAGAAAATGTGAAATTGTACAGCTGTATGAATATTCTTTCTTGCTAAAAAATAAGAAGAGAAGTTCCATACTGCTCTCATTGTCTGTCTGTTAAATTTGAAGATACAGCCAGCAGCTGGTAAGCTTAGCTTAGCATAAAGACTGGAAACCCGTTATCAGAAATTAGAAAGATTTTGGTTTGCACATACAAGGAATTTCTCTTGGTGTTTTGGTGCAAAAGTAAAAAAAACATTGGCTAATATAAAATAGAGCTGTAGAGTACAAAATAGAAGTGTAAATAAAATTGTTAGAACTACACATTGTGGTTTTTACGGAGGATTATGTGCTTAACAATTTCGTTCTTCTCCATTAGTTTTGTATGAATTAAAGTAACAAGATATAACATTATGTTACCTTTGGACAAAGCAGGCTACATGTTTCCCCCTGTTTCTGGGCTTAATGCTAGGCTAAGATAAGTGTCTCGTGGCTATATGTTTAATGTACAGACAGTAGAGTAGTTCTGTACCGATCTTCTCATCGGACTCTTAGTAAGAAAGCAAAGAAGCGTGGAACTATTCAAAAATCTCATTGTGCCTCTCTGCTCTCATTTGCATCAAACAGACACAGGTGTAGTTTTTATTGGCTTCAATGATCGGACCAAGTCATTGTTTTTCTGTTCTTTTGTGTCTAGCACCCATTGAACTCTATAACAAATTATTTTTGGATTGTCAGAAATCCTTTTGAGCACACCCTGAGATATTGATCCTATTGTTTCCTGTAAGAGCACAACAGTGGTTTGAAGGTGTTAACCCCTAAGAGACAGGACTTCTTTATGGGCAGGTTTTATGCGTCCTCTAGAAACTGGACACTTTGAGATAAGCGGATAAATCACGTTTACTATAAAATCTATTTTTCTTACCCTCCTATGCCCCATTATTTTGCCACGCCTATTTCTTCTCATCAGCTTGTATCCTGCCACCCTGTGAACATCAGTTCCTGACACAGAGTTTGAGCTGGATCACCAAGCTCCACATCCATCCTGTTATATCAATACCTTTTGTTTCATTTCTGCTATTATTGCAGTAATTTTTTTATTTACGCAGCTGGCTAGTTCTGGGTCAGCCACGGTCAGTTTGGACTATGGGTGTAACAACATTGTGGAGCCTGTGGGACTTGACATGAGCTCAAGTCATTTTAACCATCAAACATGTGTTTGGGTTGAGGCTTATTATATCATTATGTTGTCAAGGCGATTTCTTTTCTGACATCTTCGTCTCACACCGTCATATCAATAGGAAGAAGGAGGTTATATAGAGCCTGTCACCAGCATAGACAGATGTACACCATATTCAAAGTCCTCTCTAACAAGACGGCTGCATGTTCTTTATCCACTGCAGCTCCCACCTCAAACACGCCCTCATCAATTATTAATCCTGCCAATTAGAAAGGCTGCATTATTCACCAGGAAGCTGTGATCACATCCATTAACATCACTGCCTTGTCTCATTGTGGCTCTCCCATGCGGCACCCGCACAGCGTACAAATTTGACCACCAAATTGTTTCCAGCACATTCATGTAGTGCTCTATGAACATTTAGTTTTTCCTTTTTAAGGATCTGCACATACAGACTACGCCCAACATTGTAATACAATTTTCAAATAAAGAAAAGACATTGTTTAGGATTCCCTTTAATGTTTGTTAAACCTCAGTTAAGGCTTTTTTTTGCAGTAGCATAGCGCTCATTTCTTCCACGGAGGCTATGACAGAAGTATGAGTTGGTAACCTTTATTCCATAACAAAAATGAAAAGGCCAGAGTTGTTGCATCTCTCCCTTTCCGTCATTCCCTTTCAGCTTTCTGCTGTCTCAATTAAAGTTGTAGACAGTTGCCAATGATGGCCAAAAACTATGACACAATCTTATCGATCTAAAAACTTTACAACTTAACTTATAAATATTAACTGCCCGGGTCGCTGTGTTGCAGAGACCCATCAATCTGACGTGTGCGTGTGTAAATCAAAAAAGAAATTAAAACAGATTGAAAGAATGAATTTGTTGACAAAGTCCTTTTTTAATCATCTTTCATTAATATAATGCCTTTTAACTAAGGGACCAGCATGCATCACACATTGTATCCTCGTGATTTGTAAACCAGTACCCCCCTCCACTCAAACATATCTTCAGAAGTTAGTTCAGTGGCTTGAGCTGTTGCAACAGCGAGCAACATCTTTCTTTTCAGCAACATATTGTCTTAATATATTGTGTTAATCAAAAATACCACATGTAACCATGATAACTGTAAAAGGTGGTGACAGACACAAATTTAAAATCCACTAACTAAAAAGTCATTTTTTTCTAATAAAACTACACCAAATCTAGTAGTGAAATGATAACAGTTTGACTAAAACTAATAATCATAGTGATTTAAAGACTTTGTACAAAACTAAATGAAGTCAGTTGCTAAAATTAACACTATCATTACTTACAAATGTAAAAAACGTATTATGCCCTCCGTGTTTAGCTCTGAAGACAAAGTAATGTTTTAGCTGTCTTCCTACTGTTGCTCAGAGCTTTATGAATGATCTAGATTGCTTGTCGCTGCGATTTATGGAGCCTCCAATCTCTAAATAAAATCACTTCCTGTTTTCCCTGTGTTTGCCGGACACACAGGCGGGCAGCCGCACATTTGATAAAAAGTGATTTATTTCCCTTGCTTATCTTCTTAATTGATGTCCTCCAGGTCTCCCTGACCACCATAATTTCATTATACAAACAATTAGAGAAGTTTGATGAACACAAATGAGAGTTCAGGGCCCCCACTGTTGTTCCTACACAGTTAGAGTCACGCTTTTCTTCACATTGACTCTGTCTGGCTCTGCCCTCCAGTCATTAATAACCGCTCCCTATCACAATAGACAGTAGTAAGAAACATATTTTAATTATTACTCTATTGATCACAATGAAATGTGGTTTTAGCAGTTTGTGGGAATCACACATCTAAAATGTCAGAATGTCTGTTTGAATCATCATACTGTAATCTAACATGCGTTTCACACCTCGCTGAGCTTTGGCTTACTGGAATGAGCCAATATGTGGCTGATTTAAAATCCTTTCCTTCAACCAGTCTCTCATTATGGCCATTGAGACGCAACCATATTGATTGTGTTGTTTAGGATTCACCACAAGCATTGATTTGTGCCTCTGCTGAGACAACTGTGTGTAATTAGGCTCATATTGTCAAGGGTTCACCCCACTATCCCCCTCTGCTGTAGTGGCCCTCATTGATGACTCTGTGCTTTGTGTGCTGGACCAAATGTTATGTGAGCGCTAATGGAGAAGTCTTAACACACACGCACGCACGTACACACGCACGCACGCAGCCGTACTGGAACGCACATGTGCACAAACACACCGGTCTACAGACTTGGTGGTTGTCGTGGGCAGGTCTGTTTCTTACATACCATTTATTACATCATATTATTTTCCGCTCAGGCCAGCAGCAGTGAATATTCCCTTTCACCGCCCTGTTTTTGCTCTTATGTTTCTTCTCTCTTTTTTTGTATCCAACAGGCTTTTAAACATGGTCGGCTGTGGCAAAGCGTAAATCCAGCAGGAGGGATTTCCCCCCCCCCCTCACCCACAAAGCTTTTACTCTTGGCAATCGAGTGCCAATGCGTGTTTCTAGCTCTCCCTGTTGAACTCTTGGATTAACATTGTAGCAAAAATGGCCCTGCAGAAGAGCTCTTTTGAGTCTCTAGGTGAATGTTTGAACAGGCACATGCAGACAGACACACTCAAGAAGACATACCATCACACACATATGTTTGCACTCAACATAAAACACAAACATGCACACACTCTAAATGTATTTTATACATTTTTATATATATAATACAGGTATCCACTTGTGCAAGAACTAGTATGAATACTAGTTGTTTGCAACAAATTTAACTTTTCCCTCACCACCATTTGTTCAATAGGTTTACAGTTGCATTACAGGCCCGTAATGTAAATGCAAATGTGCTGAAAGTGGTTCATAATGGCCCCCATTCAACTGTCATGAATATGAATGGCACTAATATGGATTTTGTTTTGGTTTGCTTCTTTTCTCCGTAAGTGTGTTCTCTTGAATGATAGTGCACACCCATCCACACCTCATCATTGTCTTTACCCTCTATTTATTTATTTTCTAATTGTGATTCGGACGGACCGTATGTATTCATGCCACATCCACACATCCCGCTTCTGGATGTGTGGCATATCCGTCATTCAAGCCTGGCAGGGTTTGACTCACTACCGCAAATATCCAGCCATTATCTCTCTGCGGAGAATTCTCTCAATGTTAATGTGTTTTTAGGACAATTACATCAATGTGAAATATTGAAAAATACCCCCTGATTGATAACATGAATCATCAAGCCTGTGTCCCCTCCCCCTTGAACACCTCATTTACTATCTCCTGGCAACATGCTGGGGAACTGCCTACATGCCATTGAAGGCTCACATGAGATCGGGTTATGGCGCTGGCTTAGTAATCAGACGGGCTTTGGCGAGAATTATATCATTCATTATTGGTCCGATACGAGCAAACAGCTGCATGGGCCATGCCTCTGTAATGCCGTACATAAATATGCAGCAGACCTGCTCGTAAAAGAATGACGTGCGGCATCCCTCATGGAGATATCTCTTAATCTGTAGCTACTCATGAGTCTTCTAGCTCAGCTCTGAGATTAAACCACTTGAACACTGGAGGTTAAGTGATAAACGGAGGCATCAGTTCTGCAAAATAAATTTCTTTAAAATGTTGCACAGTTAAACACCCCAAAATATCAAAATTAAAGATAGATGGGTGCAGGAGTTCAGCTGGGAAGCCAGTGAGGATACATAACATTGTAGCTGCACCAGCTGTTCTTACTGGTTGGTCTGGCTACCTGCATAAACTCTCTCAAAAGCAAGTTATATTAAGAAGACACATCAATTGCATTTGTGGTTTGTGTCATTTTATGTGTTCAAGACTGTAAAACTCACTTTCCAGCTTCAGGAGAGTGCCTTCTAGCAGGAAGAAAGAAGAAAGCTCCACTACACTATTCACATTGTCCTAACCCCGACAATGAGGCTCTGCCCTGTAATTACATTCTATTTCTAAAACCATCCGTCTTAGCTCACAGAGAGTTGACAGGCTAAAACATTAGCACGTTGTCAGCGGCTCCTCAGACGCCGCAGTTCTCCGTTACACTTCATATTATCATGCTCCCTCAATCCAGCTGCCCAGATGGGGTTACCTCTCTGCTGTCTGGGGAGGAAGAGGAGGTGTTTTCCTGTTTGCGGGCCAGTTTAGCTCAGTCGTCATGGGGCCTCCTGGTTTCTCACTGGGGGTCTGTTGAATTCTGGGTCACAGCCCAGCCCCAGGCAACTGCTGGCTCCACTTTTGCCATTCTGTGTTCCTTTAAGACGCTGTGACATTGTGGGTCATTTTTCACCTTTTCTTTCAGCGACAACCTGTTCTCTGTCACGCCCCACCTCCCTAGCTCTGCTTACAATCAGTATGAGCTTGTGCAACTGGTGCTGATAGCGTGGCGATCTCACCCCCCTCAACATCACCTGTTCGTTATGCACGGCGCTGCTGTCTCAACAAAAACAGGTTGCACAAAGTTCCATTTTCCCCGGGCTATTTATTTAATGGATAATGCAAGGGGCGCCAAATGGAAATCACGCATTCAACCATGTCTTTAACCCGGGCTCCTCCCTGCCTGCCTTTTCTGAACTGCATTCATTCTCATTCCCGGTGAGCATAAATCAGTTTGGTATCTTGTTATTACCAAGCTTATTATTAATTTGCCAGGATGTTTAAAGAGAAGCAAAAAAAAAAAACTATCAAATATTTAAAGCTCCGAGATGTGAGTTATGGAACATAATCTTCTGCTACCTCTGTCTGTGTTTCTTTGCCACTACAATCTAGGGAGTGAAAAACCCAGAGAGATTGAGCGAGCCTGTTTGTAATGAGTTTATGTCAAAAGAGCGATAAGGGGGAGCATTCATACATGCTAATCTCTGCCCCTCTCTGCTTCTTCTGTGGTGGCAGCACGGCGCAGAGGGTGCTAGCTCGCTGGTGTGCTCTGCTGTGGCTTGGCAGCAAGATGAGGAAAGTGATGCGATGGTGCCAGGCGCTTTGTATTCTGAGCCTGGGAGTAAAAGGATGAAGGGTGGAAAGAGGAGGGAGAAAATGAAATGGGGGGGGGGGGGGGCAGTAGACAGAGAGGAAGAGAGCATGGAGACAGTGTAATCACTTTTACACTCCCCGATACTGCTGTCCGCCCGACGCTTGACTCTTATCCCCAGCCTTCTCTGCACCCCCCTGCCCCAATATCTCACACTGTCTATCTGCCTTGCATTCCATTTTTAGTCAGCCTAAGCATAAACTTGAGCTCTCAGGTTTTGTATGCATTGATTATGTGCAGCACTGTTTTGCTATCTTGTTTTTAACTCAGTTTAGATTTCATGTGTTCCTAAAACTGGTTAAAATGAACTGTCAAATATTTGGCTCTCATTATGTTACAGCTATCGAATTGCATATGGAAATCGTGTTTTACTGCCTCTTGACCTCTGCTGCTTATAGGTCCTGAGGCAAAGTACTGAAAGAAAGTAAAAACTGTAATGCAATTCAACATGATTGCAGCTGAAACTGACTCCCGCTGTCTGCTGTGAGGTAGTCCACACAGAACTCTGTGAGAATAAAACAGGATGATGTTCTGAGTTCACAGCGAGGAGATCTGCCAAGCCCATACTACCTGACTAATTTTGGCTTCTCTATTTGCTTATATTTGAACAGGACAATGACTCCCTTTCAGAAGTCGTTCTATTTTAGAAAATCCCAGGCGATTTACAGTCAGAGCTCTCAGAAGTACGCCAGCAAGACTCAGACTCAGGCTTTCAACCTGTCAAGTTCTTACTTTAATTGTGCATGTGGTCCTGTATGATTTGGAATCCACTGTATTATTACCAGTACATTGATATGATTACCTGTGCTGTGGTTCTGGGATGGAAATATTGTTGAAGACTAAAGCAGACATTCTGAAAATTTGGGTTTTGAGGATGACATCATCTCCACAAGCTTCATCTCGTGGAAATGTGCACACAGTCTAATTTATAATTAGACAATTATAATTTATAATGTAGCAGCACACACACACACACACAGACACAAACACACTCATGCAGACACATCCAGCTAAACCTCAGCCTTCCTCAAATCCTCCCTTTTCTCTGCATGGAATCCCTACAAAACTTTTTATTTGTTTTCTATAGATTAACCTTTGTCTTCCTCTGGCTAAAAAGTAAGGCTTGCAATGTTGTGAACAAATTCTATGAAAAGACAAAAAACAACAAAACATTAATTCTACTAAAAAGTGTTGTCTGTGCAGCCAATGCCTGATATGTATATCTAATTCCTGTGTCCTACACTGTTGACCTACATTGTTGTTTATTAGCTTATTACAGTTTTTCTTGATTGCACGACCTGCTTAAAGAAACTGGGAGCCGCTGGAATTTTTTCATCATCACACCTTTTGTAAATGTGTGGAATCAATCCCACATACACCATCCTGTTGCCATAGACACCTAATAGCGCACCAAATGGATATAATATCTACAGCTAAATAGTTCCCAATATATTTTTTTCTCCTGTTTATCTCTTCGATAGAAACAACAACATGTCTGCATATGGTTCGCGAGACATCTGACAAAAAGTTCAAAAACATCATTTCTTGTTATCCTGCAAATAAAACAGCAGCGATAAGTGCACCTGCACAAGCCCCTGCAGTGCAGAACCTTTTAAAGCAACAAAACTACTATAAGATTGGGGTTTTCTGTTCAAATAAGTACATTTGTTGAGTAACTTGTAGTGCATTATTCTTTATTGGAAAGAGTATGATCAGTGAATGAGAACAGCCTGAGATCATCAGGCTTGGGGCTGAGTACCACAGACAGAAAGTATTGAGAGATGGACTAACATAATAAAATATTTGCAACCTTTTCTTTACTGTAAATAGTACAGGGAAAACAAATTAAATGCTCCTCCCTTTAAGTAACCATGACACTGACTGACATGTACAGGAGCTTCCCACTGGATGCCAATCGATCGTTATGGTGAAACACAAGCCCATAGCCCAAAACATAGCTACCCCTATGCTACGCTTTTACAGTATAATGAAAACCAGATGCACACAAAAACCACTGAGGATTAAAAGTGGCTCCAAATTTGAAATAAACTGCAATATATCATTACCCCCACTTTCTCAGGGTGTTTATAGCAGGATAGGGTAATGGAGCAACGCTTGATAAGGACACACACTACATTGACAAAAATGATTATACAGGTTTTAGCTTAAGATGATTACAGACGTGCATGCTGCATGAGTTATGCTGTATTGTATCAGTGCTCTGGTTGTATTTTCTAGGTGTGCCGACGCTGCATTTAAGAGCTTTCCCAAGAGTATATGACCAAATGCTTTTGGTTTATATGAGACGTCTTCTTTAATCTGCTAACGTTTCCTTGCACTGATAATGATCCTTCATCTCTGATTTAACGGGACTGTTTAATAAGCTGCATTTCAGAATACATATTAGATCATATAGGAAGAGTCGAGGGATACGGCAGAGCAGAAACAACAGGGGAATCGGAAAAAATACTACCATGTCCTTGTGGGGCTGTTCCTTTATTCAAGATCCCAGAAAATCTTTAAGGAGAAAGATGAAAGTACAGTACATCAACGTACACAATAGGCTGAACATTTGGGAGATGTTCAGTAATGCCTGTGCAAGTGTCCCTCAGTCTACAGAGAGAGAAGAGGGAAGGGATTGTCTTTTTGCCAGCCCATCATTTTTTGTTCGTAGAAGGATATGAAACTGGGCTTTAGTTATCAGACTTTAGCCTTTATATTTTTGTAAAGCGCAAGGTTTTATGTCTTTTTCTGAGCTCTAATATTTGATTTGCTGCTCCTCTCAACAACAACAGCAGCAGCGCAGGCACTCAGGCGGGATCTGTGCCAGCAGAAATGTGGCTCATAACAGATATTTTTGGGTGAAAGTCTATGTGGCGTATTCAGCAGACTGAAATGTGTATATTGAATGTTTCAGCAGCTTGAAAATCACCATGGTAATGGTCCCAAAGACAAAAGCCCTAGCCTTTTGTCATGGGTAATTATTGCGGAGCAGTCCCCTCAAAGCCTTCCATTTGGCTCTGAGCAAATTCACATTTAATTTTGCTCTCGTGCTTTTGACACAGGGCTTTTTTTGTATTCAAATCAGGCTTAAATGTAGAATTTAAATGCCCATTGAAATGGTTTCCGTTTGTGGCAAGTGGCTCTTTTTTTCTCCTCAGATTATTTAAATGCTAGAAACTATAGAAAAAGAATAAGGAGGGTTATGGAAGGACTACTTGAAATTTCCTAATGAAACCACCTTTAGTGTAAAAGTGAACGTTCAAGAAACACAATACTTTGAAAATGAGCGTTGGTATTAAATCAAATTAAGGTGTCTTATCTTCCACAAGCTGTTGAGATCCTAAAATCTGACTTGGCAAAAAGAAAAATACTGTTGAGCTGTTGCCAAAGCCGATCCCACTCACGTGTCATCTCCAACATGCTCAAACTCCACATAACTCTGAACAAGTGGGTCAGAGAAATATGAAAAAGTAATGTGCGTGTGTGTCTGAGAATCCATTCAGAGATACTTACACTCCGCATGATGACATTAGATAAAATGCAGGGCTACTATTTGGGTTATATTTAGGTCTTCTAGTAATTTCTTTCGATGGAATATGAATCACTAAGTCCAAAATATAGCCTTATCTCTGCTGGCTCCATTTCAGAATGTGTGGGTTTGTCAGACTCTGCAGAAAAAATACAGAATAGGTTCCACAACTCAGCTAATTTGGACACAGGCTTTTACCCGGCTTACTTTCGCCACGTTTTATTGTACACCTGCCATTGAAAAGCATCTTGAGTGACCCCATGTCAATGTGAAATCCAGGTGAAAATCCAGGTGTAAAAGCACCAAAGAAGCATTGTCAAGTGATTTGAAATTTAATTGCTCAAACCACCCGAGGAGGTGTAAAATTAATTTCTCCAAGCCTTAAATGTATTTTTAAAATTTACGTAAATCACTGCATCACAGAAATGTTACAGATAATTAGTGCTAAGTTTTGACTTGATCTGAGCAGAATTGAGAGGAAAAAAACATCCTCAGGTTATAGGAGACCTACATTCAGAACCACAGCATAAATGGTTATCGTGGCAAGTAGGTTTGGCATTTTTTTACGTAGCACAATTTTACGGTTACGGCCTGGTTTTAGGGACAGAAATATCAGTTGAATGCTCTACAATAAGTATCTCAACAACTATTGAATTGCCATTAAATTTGGTACAGCCATTCATGGTCCCCAGAGGAAGACTGCTACTGTTTTTGTGATGCCCTTTCCTCCAGCGCCAGCATGAGGTTGACATTTGTGGTAAAATGTCTCTGTTATGCATTTTTGTACAGGCATTCATGTTGCCCTCAGGATAGTCTGGATCGACAAAGCTTCATTTAAGGGATTGTTCACATGCCGCAGGAATTTCCGCCGAATGTCCCTAATTTTGGGTGTTTTGAGTTTTTAACAACTTTTGAACATACACGTTTCACCAAAACAAGTTCCTTCCCCGAGGCAACCAAGACGATTGTTTAAAAAATGCCAATAAACCAGAGCCTGTTTTTCTCCCATCCTGGAATGCTGTGTGGACAACCAGACCCACCTTTACAGCGCTGTGGAGGAAGGTCTGGTAATGCAAGACTAACCTCAGGATGATTTGCAACAATGGTGGACCCCTAACCTTTTTATCTAGCACAACCATCAAGTCAAATCTTAAACTAAGATAAGAGAATTATGCTTTAAAAGTTACTTTAGCATGTAAAGTATATATTCCTTTTGTAAATAGGATATTTCTGTCTGTGCCTGTTTTCTTTCTTCTTTCTATTTTAGGCCCCCTCTCTGTGCCCCTCGTCACTCTCACCCACCTCACCCCCTTGTCCTCTATAGTGAGCAGCCTTTGCTCGTTGGTGTCTAAAAAGCCTCAGATGGCCTGAATGCATCCTACAACATGTTTGCCTCACTCAGTCACTCTTCCACCACAGTTAGAGATAGTGACTAACACACAAGCAAGTTGCCATAAAGATAAAGCTTTTTTTACCCACTTATGCACTAAACCGGGGACTTCGACTCAGCACCACGGAAAAAAGTAAGTCTTCCGTTAAAAACACTGCTGATAAATTTATAAGAGTATACTGCAGAGCTACCTATATTAATCATTTATGAAAGCACATATCAGCCGTTGTATGGAAAGAAAAAAAGGAGGAAAAACTCGATGCTCAGTGGTAAGGCGAGTGTCCACCAGGGAGATTTATTAATACATGACTTCATGAAAGAAATGTTTTTACAACGGTGTATGATACAATAGCATTCTGTATCTCCATTTGTAATCAAGTTAACGCTTTAACAAATCACATAGGTCTGATTCTTTTTTCCTTCCAGACATTTCAACACACAATGGCAACAGGCCAGCATTGTTTTTCAAGTGTATTTGAATGCTTTCACCATAGAATAGCCAATGTGACTCAATCTTACAACAAATGAGAATAGACAACATAACACGTTGTAGCATTTCCGATGTACTCTTGTGTTGTACTTTAGATTAACTTTCCTTCGTTGTTTTTCCCTTCATCATGGGAGGACAGCAGGCCGTTTTTGCAGCTTAATTTACCTTACCTGAACAGCTCCGGAGTCATCGGAAGGGTTCTATGACTTTTTTCCAAGTTGAATGGTGGTCGTCTCGCTCCTTCCTAGCGCCTGTGAGCGGAAATACCACCCTTGTAACTTTGGGCTACCGAGTCGCCGGACTCAGCGTCAAGAAGTGTCGGGTGATATCAGGTCTTGCAATGTAACGAATTCACCTCACTGCACATATACGCCCATTCAGGAACCGGCTAACAAGGTAGCAATAGAGTTTTTCACACTATCGTCATGGCTAAGCCGGCAAAAAAGAAGCAGAAAGCGAGGAAAGCCTTGTCGGAGGAACAGAAAAAGAGGAAACAGGAGACGCTCCTTTAATACCACTGGGACATTTTTAGCAAAGTGGTTTTATTAAATGTCACTGAGGTTTAACTTTGAACAAGTTTAGCATGTTCAGTCTAATTTCCTGCTCTCCTGCCAGACAGAACCAGCACAGGCTTTTGAAACCCATTCAAATCCTTTTTCATCTAATTTGAAACACACCAAATCATCAATCTGACAATGAGGTTCCTGTTATTTTAAAGCTGACATTTCCAAAGTTTTTCATCCACAGTGACATTGTTATCTTATGTGTCCCCAGTGTCGTGCAGGCTTTCTTTCCTTTCCTGCTCACTCTTTATCAAAACCATCTTGTTTTCCAAGAATAGACAACTCTTTTCTAGTAATTGTATGTCTCTCAAAATTGCTTCCTTCCCCCTTCAGTTCCCATGTACAACTCTGATTTCACTCTTTATTTTGAGACCCCACCTTGGCTAGTTTCTACATAACTGAAATTGCAAATTGCTTGAGAAGCTATTTACTGTAGGACGACTTGGGAAATGATGGGAAGAATAGGTTGATTTTTTAGATATATGATCTGACTAAAAAATTTAAATTTACTTATTAGGATTTTTTGGGGGGACAGCTCAAGATACTCAACTGTGATATGGAAACTGTGCAATTCAGACGGCAGTAATCCTGTGTAGCCATGTTGGAGGAGTACTTAACTGTTCATGAGGGGGTGGGGGAGGATTTAGAGATGTAAAGTGCAGGTGTGCAGAGAGAGACAGTGACACAGTGCATGAGGATCCAGTGGAGGGATAAAAAAGAGGTCAGGTTGGCTGATCCTGGAGGACGGAGACTGTCAGGGTCATAAAACGGACGATTATCCTTTCCCGCGTCTGTCTGCTGTTAGGAAGCTTGCACCTGTAATCCCTGAATTATAAACAGCTGGTTGCTTGCCATCCGGCCACAGCAGAGGATGAAGCCCACATTGCACTGCCCACCTTTAAAACGTGTGAATGTGAATTAGCAGACATGTTATTCATTTGTGTTCCCAGAGTCATTTACACAGCGCATCCCACGCCATGTTTCTCATTTGCATGCCGTTATGTGCGGCAGTGCCAGCAGGGATTGCTGCCCGCATGGCAGGTTAAGGGTGTGTTGTTGCACAATGCCGCCAGAGCAGTGCAGCCCCGAGTTTTGAGGAGTGGGCTTTCACTTCACCCCACAGCAGCCATTATTCTACATCTCCGCCCTCCCCACCACCACCACCTCCCCTTTTCTCTCTGACCTCCGCTAACATCCACTGACCTGGAAAATAAATGGTGAGTCCATGCCACCAAGAGCGGCGCTGGCCTTTGCTTCGCCTGCAAACAGCAGAAATATTGAGCCAATTACAAGATTATTATCTGGTGGGAGTGGCAGAGGAACACTGTGGGAGTGTAGTTATATCTGCCAGGGCTCCCTGCTGGAAGAGGAAAAATGAATCAAAGGCTTGTGGGGGAGTAGTGGACTGCACTCAAGCCCACTTGCCTCTTTGTCTTTACAACTCCCGTCAATTGACAGACTTTGGCCCAGATCCAAGTCCCTTTCTAAAAGGCCATGGATAACACCAGGAAATGGCCCATTCATAGCTGATCACTTGTTAGTTTTTGCCTTCTCCCTAATTCATATGGCATGTTGTCATATTATGTGTGTAACCGATTTACACTAAATAAAGACCTTATGGCACATTCAGACTTTTTTTGGGCATTTATATATAACAGGAAGACATTAGTCACAGCTTATACTGTATATCAGGGCAGAGTTGAGTTAGTTTGCGAGCAAAATTCGTTCAGTAGGGAAACAAAAGCAGTGATGCGTCAAGCCCTTTATTCCAAAGTGGTTACTTTATAGACGAGCCTACAAAGGATGCATTGAGTGATGTACTGCCCATTACTGTGTACATTGGATTTTGTTTTTTTTAATAGGGAAAAAAGCTGCCTGAATGAGCTGTCTGGCCTTCCTCTCCAGCTAGTTTGTTCCATATGAGAGGAAAAACGTACAATTACAGCATGTTTTGTTCTGTCATGTACACAAGTTGTTTTTTAATGTTCTAAACTTTTTAGTCATCCTAAATATGTTTTTTCTTGTGTGTCTCCAGTACTTACTTATATGCTTGTCAAAGCAGTGAATTTGATTTAAAGAGAAGCCAAAATTATTCGGTTTGGGTCTGTTTTTGTTTCATGAGTCGATCCCGCTGCCTGTGTTTCATGCATCAGCGTGCTTGGGGAGTCATATTTTAGCAGTAGGATGAAGACATCAAAGCAGGATCTGGAACGGCAGTAAATATCAAGCGCTTGGCCAGTTTGTCATCTGTTACATCACCTACCCTGCCAATAAAGTATCATAAGAGAGCGCTGCATGCTGCTGCTGCAGAATGGAAAGAAATACCCTGTGTACTCCACTTACTGTAAAACTGTGTTCTCTGTGTCCCTTGCTCCTTTGCCAAACTCAAACCTAAAAGTTGAGAATTGAAGTTCTTTACCTCCATAACACATACACTACCGTTTAAAAGTGTGGGGTCTCTTAGAAATTTCCATTGCACTTCATTGTAGACAGAATACCAGCTGAGATCAGTTGCATTGTTTTTTTGTAACCAGGGCAGCGGCTTTCAGATTATATTATGTGCTTGGATAATTTCAAAAGGGTTCTCCAATGTTTTCTCAGTTAGTTTTTTAAAATGATATCAGATTAGCAAACCGAATGTGTCTTTGGAACCATGGATGAATGGTTGCTGATAATGGGCAATGTAGATATGGCATTAAAGATCAACCCCCTACTCAGATCAGCTGGTATTCTGTCTATAATGGAGTGGTATGGTTAGGTTTGTAAGCAACAGAAAATGTGTTCTGGTTTATTTCTTTAAACCAGTCACAATCGTCATGTGTCGCGCTAAGCGCTCGACAGAGCCACGGTGTTGCTGCAAAATAGTTTTGGAAAGGAACTTGTTTAGGTGGAACGTGTGTACGTTCAAAGGTTGTTTTAAATTCCAACACAAAAAAAAGCGGAAGATAACCGACATCTGGCCAAAAATGGTGAAATCCAGCAACGGACAATTAGATACAGGCCTGGTGGTATGTTTAAATTTGAACAGAACAAAATGGCGTTAAACCAGTATCTCTTTCATAAAACTGCACTCCACCGATGAACTGGAAAACATTCTTACAATAACTTTAAAATGTACATCAACCTGGATACATGATTGCTTTATGACTTTTGACCATACTTGGACTTCCAAACATCTTCATGGTGGGTCTTCATGTTGCATACCATGCCTCATACGTCACTGACCCTGAAAATCCCCCCAGAGTGCCCTCGCACCGACCCACCACCGCTGTGAGTGCATCAAACACAGAACAAGCTCGACGCCCGCCATCAAATATGGATGCTTTCTTTAGTACGGGCTCATTTCTTTTTCATAAACCAATAATGTTCTCTTTTGCTTCATAAAGTTGTGGTACGGTAAGGGCTGTTGTTTCAGAAGACTAGTGGTTCTCAAATCAGCATGTTGCCACTATTGTCAGGAAGATGCTCAGCAAGATGCCAGTGTCTGCTGATCCCCCATCGATAAGTAGTCTCTGTATTCTTTTACTATTGACCTGTCAGCTTAGCAGCCACTGCTGTCCCAGGTGGCATTGGGTTTGTTTTAAAGCACCATTATACAGCCTCCCTCTGGACTCTTGGGGAAACGGGACAGAGCAAATGTGAGTGGAAAGGAGACTTGTCAATGCTGCTCTTTACACAGCTGTAGGAGAGCTCGCAGACACTGAGAGGACTCTGGAGGTCAAGTAACCATCAGCGTTGCAGGAGGATGTTCTAGACATCAGTGCACCTGTGTTGCCGCTCTTGCTGTTATCGACCGCTTCCTGCGTGTCCCCCTCGCGCTGAGCTTGTGAGCCGTTCCTCACAGAGGACATCCACTCAGCCACGTAGCATGGATGTTTTGACATTGGCCTGACGGTATTGACTTATGGTTTTTAGATCTGTTTCACTAGATACGCTGAGCTCAACCAGGAGCTGTTTCTAAAGCTTGGAAACAACCACAAGGAAAACTTGGCACTCGTAATGTTCAGTAATCGTGAATCTTCAGCATTTTAGGATTCTTCCTCTGACATTGTTTTAGTTTTATTGTCATAGATATTTTTGAATTAATTTGTGGACTCCAATTTCCATTTTTATGCTAAGAATATTCCAAATTCTTTGTTTTTCATCATGCATCCATTCTTTGTAAAATCGAGAGAGAAAAATAACTGTTGACTGAAGAAAAGAGAATGCCCTCGAGAGCATCATTTGTTTCAGAAAATGCCTAAAATTACACTTTTTAAGTCGAGCTGGGCAATGTATTGATATAATATCAATTTTGTGATATAAGACTAGATATTGTCTTAGATTCTGGATATTGTAATATGGGATAAGTGGGTTTTTTTCCTGGTTACCAGACTTACCAGACTGTTGTAGCTGTTCTATTGTTTGCCTTTACCCACTTAGTCATTGTATCCACATTAGGGTTAATTATTCATCAAAAATCTCATTGTGTAGATATTTTGTGAAAGCACCAATAGTCAACACTACAATATCGTGGTGGTATTGATATCGAGGTATTTGGTCAAAAATGTCATGATATTTGATTTTTTTTCGTATCTTCCAGCCCTATTTACAAGTGACAAAGACCTTTAGCAGTCTTGGAGGAAAAACTAAGTTCACATATTTGTGGAGGCCCAGGTTAACAATATGGGGGTATGACTGGTTGCTTCCCATTTTCTTCTGACAGACAACATTGGTTTCTTTTAGCCATGACATTCAGTAATCATTTCCTAACTTTAAACACATTGTTTTTGTGACTAAACCTAAGCAAACCTAGTTGCGTTAGATCAAAAAAATGCTGTAATTGTTATACCAGTGATTTGCATGTTGTTCTGCTAACAGAGCCATCGGATCAGCAAATGCTTCTAGAGAACAATTAAAACCAGTTTTGTACTTTAATTTCAAGGACTTGTTTGGTGGGGAGTCAGCTGTGAAAGCATCACATTCATTTTACAGCTGGTATCTTTTAAACTGTGCTCGGTTTGTGTAAAGCTTGTCCTCTGCAAAGGTCTCAGTGTCCTCTGTGTGATTTCCTTCTGTGTATGTTAAACGGAGCATGATTGTTTACCAGCCTATTTCTGCAAGGCAGAAAACAACCCGACGCCCATCACATCAGAAAAAGACACTCGGCAGTAGGAAGAAGCTTGATCACACTCTGGTGCTTGCCACCGCATGGTCCTTTGAACAACAGACTGAAGTGTTGAGCGCTCTTCAGAAATATCCGAGGACCTCCCTGCTTTAGGGTCTCAGTAGTTCTGTCACGGGTGGCAAACTGCGTCAACCCTGGGAGCAGCCTGGGCCACTTTGTCAGCGCCAGTCCTCGCTTAAAGCAGCACAAGCCAAGCAGATGAATAATTAACGCCTGCATTCTGTACTTTGTTGAATTTTAAAGCTGTATTCTGCAGAGGCTCTAAATGGCAGAGAGAGGGCGTGTTAATCATTCATGGGCTGCTTTTACCCGCTCTGCTTAAGGTCACCGTCCTGGAGGCAACTGGCCAGAAGGAGAGCGGAGAAAGAGGAGTGGCGTGGCCGGACAGATTAGCTGTTCTTCCATCTATTTTTTGTGAGTTTGTGGCAGACTCATGCACACAAGAAGACATTTTGCCAAATAAATGTTAAAAACGTGAGGTTGGCGTTTTCTCTGGCTGGAGCCTGCAGGTGGATGCTGGGGTGATGGTGGTGGGGCTAACAGCGGGCAGTGATACAGGTGCAGGGCAGCAGCAGCATTGACAAGGCAGAGATGGGGAAATTGTGCAGCTTAAATAGACAATTTGAGGGGGGAGGGGGGTGGGGTGTTTAGTAAATGATACGGGGAGTAAGGCATTTCACGTGTGTGTACGCAGTGCAGCTTGAGATGGCAGGGGTGGGTTTATAGGTGAGTGAATGGGGCTGGGATGTGTGCGTACGTGTGTGTGTGTGTGTGTGTGTGTTTATTGGTGTATTAAACCACCATTGATTGGTCGATTGATTGATTGATTGAGGGTATGTCAAGTTGAACTTCCCTTATGAGTATACTTTCATCACTAGGAGTTGAACCCATTAAAAAACATAATCTATTACGGTAGGTACTCTGTGTGTGGAACTGCTTAAAACACATACAAACAGTAATTTGCCAAAATGTGTTTCAAATAAATACAATGTTTCACCACAACAACATGTCTCACTATCCACCGAAGATGAAATTGCAATGTCAAAATACTTTTCTGATGTTCTTCCACCATTCGTTGTGAAAAGAGAAATACAGGAGCGAGATCAATTATGCCGAGAGGGCCTTTCTGCTCAAATATCAATATTTTATAACCAGCACTACCACAGTATGGGTATAGAAATTGACAGAAATCTCCTTTTGGCGCCATATGAGAGCAAAGAATACCCTCTTTCAAATGGACCCAGGGGAGTCCCCTTCTCGATTTCATAAGCCCTCAGGCTACATTAAGGAACACTTGAGGCAGTGTCTGCATACTATCACCACAAAAATGTCTTTTACATCCAGAGTGCTACTCCAAAACTTCAAATCAACATTTGGTCACACCTCTTGGCAGCTAACTTAGCTTGGAGAAAAAGACACCCGATAGAGATCAAATAAATATACCAGTACAAAAAACCTCCAGTGTTATTCTTGATTGATTGGATTCAAAGTTTTTGATGACACAGCCTGAGTTCATCCACTTTGTAATGTTTATTGTAATAAGAGCGGTTGTAAAACTGTGACAGTTGCTCAGTGTGACTCAGTCCGGAGTGCAGGTCAAACAAATAGCTCACTTCCTTTTTTCTTCTTCTTTTTTCTCCTCCCAGGGAGCTGATGCCCAAGACCCTGGAGGGCCAGATCACCATGGAGAAAACCCCCAGCTACTTTGTGACCAGAGAGGC
>NC_048427.1:3924397-3930858 GCF_013103735.1 Etheostoma cragini | reverse complement strand
TCCCAACATTGACCCTGAGGTGGTGCAGAGGCTACGGGACTTCTACAGGCCCTTCAACATGAAGTTCTACCAGATGACCGGGCGTTTCTTTGGCTGGGATGACTGAATGTGTTTTTTCTCTGAGAGAGAAATACTGCAACGGAGTATTGGGATCACTCTAAGGGGGTAGTTAGAGAATACAGTCGTATTATTTCAGAAAAGGTCGTGTTACAGAAACAAGTCTAACATTGCGAAAGATATACAATTTTCAAAGAATTAGGTCCTAAATGTATGAAAAACAAGTAGAATATTTTGTAACCCATTAATCTGTTGAACAAAGAAGGTTTTTGCAAGCAATTACCTTTATAGTAGTTATGGAGAGTCAGGCAATGCTAAAACATGCATATTTAGTCTAATCTAATAATGACATTTTGGTTGTTATACTCCTGAAACAATAACTTTCTGAATAAAGGTTCTTACTTTAAGTTCTTTCTCATAAATGTACGACTTCACATATCATGCCTTTTTTGGAATCACTGAGATTGGATTATGTTAAAAGTATGACTTTTTATTTAATTTGTTTTTAAATGCCTTCTCTTAATATATGAACGTTTATATATATATTTATAACATATAAATATAATATATTTGGGAATATAAAAACCAACAAGTCTTTTTTGGCCAAAAAAACAATGACTCAATATATTGTGGTTTTATTCCTGAAATATTATACAATTTTTACTGAAAATATTATGACTTTATTCTTTTTTTTGTAAATTAAAAAAATAATCATTTCAAATCAGTGTTCCCCGTACTCCGTCCTCAACACTGACCCTAACCAATATGTGGCTGTTCCAGGAGAGAAAGAGGCCCCATCTCCTCTCAGTGGCACCCCAGATATTATGCAATATTTCACTGTTTCATTTTCCATCTTCAGAGCTGTCTCTAATCCACAATCACAGATATTCTCTATTTGAAAACACAATGAGTCGCTGGATTTGCATCATATCTTCCTGCACTATCTGTATTTTTTTTCTTTCAGTTTATATAAGTCCTTGGCTGTGACAAAGAAATAATGTATGCAGTGCTTCTATAAGAAGGTGGGTGAAATCACATTGTGTCCAGGGGCTTTTGATAAAAGCAGTTACTGAGTGATTTAATGCCATATTTTAACAGTTTTTTAGCAAAAAGAAAAGATAAACATATATGTATTTTTTAAAATGTATTTATTCAAGCAGTATCTATGTATTTTGAATAACTCCTCAGTGATTATTTGCTCTGTAATTACTATTATTATATGCTCCCCATGCCTTTAGAGTTTTGGTTTGTTTTTTATACTAAAAAAACATGTTATCCTTGTTTAATTTTCACATCCTCAATTCTAATAAGTATTTCCTATACAGTGTGGGAACGCTTGTCTCCACTTAGCTCATTGCCAGAGCTGTGAGTTTGTTATTTCGAGGCTCGTTCCCACTACCTTCAGCTAATGAAGTTACAGGCAAACATAGCACTCACTGTTATTTAAGCAACAGCGACTCTGGTGAAGGGAAAGACCTTCTTCCCAAACTGTGACTCAAATATCCTCAACATGCCTCTTTGTGAATTGAATACACTTGATGTCACTAGCCTTCCTTTGCTCAAGGCTGTGTGTGTGTGTGTGTGTGTGTGTGTGTGTGTGTGTGTGTGTGTGTGTGTGTGTGCAGAAGAAGTTTTTTTTTTAAACCCAGGGAGCATGAGAACAATGGCTGAGTTATGTTCCTAATTTCTGTCTACTTGTATTGTGAGCCTTTTCTGAAAGCAGATGTGCCTCAAGAGACACAAACTCATGTTGGTTTTCTGTTGTGCGCATCAGAGAAGAATCTAATATAGATTGTTTTGGGGGGGGATTATAACACCAACCTGATTGTGCTGTTGATTTTTCAAAAGAAAAAGAATAAAAAATATTATATGTAAATATTTTATTTACACTGGCTGTTACATATTGATTCTATTTTAACTAAAAAAATGCATGCATACCGTGTAACAGGATACCACATCCACAACATTAAGGAGGGAACATTTAATTCATTGCGGTGCTGCTCACGCATCTAACAAGCTCAGCTTCTTGCAGAATCATAAGAGTTCTCCCTCGCTCCTTTCCTATCTCCACTGGTACACCTTCACACATTGTCTCTGCTTATCTCTGTCCAGCCTCTAGGGCCGAGTGTCGAAGTAGGTATTGAGGATTTAAAAAAATGCTTGCAATCTGGAAGCCTTATTAAGGTCTCCTGGCAGCTTGAAGACTTAGAGCTTTTGGGGGGAAAGTTGCACTCCTGGGTCTCTTGGGTTTGAAGTGCAGTTAAATCTAATTTAATATGTAGACTCTAATGTAAAAGAAGAATGTATGCACAACATACAATCCTTAAACTGGCTAGACACCGTTAATAACCCATGTTCTGTCACCTTAAACTACACGTTTCAATCCCTTTCTGCCTAAATTGGTTTGGTTGACCGGTGACGGTGTGGGTGTTTGCACGGAGATGAATCCTTGGGTAAGTTTTGTACATTGACAATTACAATAAAGTATTTATGTAAACAATATTATGAAGATTTGCTCAAAAAAGCCAAAAGGCAGCTTTTTTCAGAAAGCTGATACAGATAGTGACCGTTCTTTTCTTTCCAGGGAAACATTTTTTACTTAAAAACGTCCTGATGATGTTTTTATAGTAAAACAAGTATATCCTTGATGGTCCACTTTCAGGATTGGTTTGTTGCCGCTGGAAATGCCGCCGGATATCACTCTTTATGTCCGTTACCTTCCGTTTTCTTTTTTTTTTCGTGGCATTTTTAAGCCTTTATTTGACAGGACAGCTGAAGACATGAAAGGGGAGAGAAGGCCGGATGACGCAGCAAAGGGCCGCAGGTTGGAGTCGAACCTGGGCCCACTGCTTAAAGGAGTAAACCTCTGTAGATGGGCGCTCGCTCACCAACTGAGCTATTGGGCACCCACCTTCCTGTGTTGGCTTTTTAAACTCTGGTGGATTTATGGTTGGACCATGGTTAACTGCTCCTCAGATCTCTGCAGGGTAAATCCAGACAGCTAGCTAGATTATCTGTCCAATCTGAGTTTTCTGTTACACAACTCAAACAACAGCAGCGGCACCTCCCTAGACGATTGTGATTGGTTTAATGAAGCGCCAATAAAACAGAGCATGTTTTTCTCGCATCCCAGAATGGTGTGTGGACTAGCCAGACCCTCCTCTGCAGAGCTGTGGAGGAAGGTCTGGCAGAGCGAGACTATAGTAAAACTGACCCCAAAAATGCCTCTGTCACTGTCCAGAATAACTGTAGTGTTAATGTTATAGTGATTCAGTATGTCGATCACATCTTATGCCTGAAGGGACAAGCTTCCTACTTATGTCTTTTTCTGTAAAAAACACAATTGTCCTTTTCTCCCCACATCTCCATCATTTTAAAGCTCCTCCACTCCACCTGTATGTTTTTCTATGCTACAGGAATGTCTCCGCTTTTTCCCTCCTGCAGTCAGCTGACTGATTAGAGACATTGCCCTTACAGACACTTAGTAGACGAACCCCGATGAGAAGAGGAAACCTATAACACATTTCTGAAGCCTATTCATGCTGATCGTCAGCGTGCTAAAATGATGTTGTGACTTTAACTGAGTTGCGGGAGCAGAGGGAAAGGAAGGCTGATGTCCATTTGTTGACTTGTTCAATTTGCTTGTTATTCCTTCCTGAGTGGGTCAACGGGGCCTCTTCAGCGACGGTTCCTCACAGTAATAAACAGAGACAGTTTTCATCCTCCCGCTAAATTCTCTGAAGGGCAGCTAACTATGAAAGAGAGAAATGGAACAGTAACATCTGCTGCGGGACGGCGTACAGACCACCCCTGTCAGAGAACATTCATCTCAATATCAGTGGCACGGACCTGGAGAGAACTTGCAGCCTGTCTATTGAAAAATAGCTGACCGCATGTGGTGGTTTCTTGAGGGTGGGGCGAGCCGCTGCAGACAGACAGGCATTTCTGGTTGCCTTGCAAATCTCTTTGATCCGCTTTTTCTTTCTTCTTATATTTCCCCTTTTATGCTTCTTTTTACTCAATCAATATGGCATCACTCTCTCTCACAAACACACATGTAAAAGACGCAAGAGCACCTGTGTGGAGTCACCTGTGCACAATTAACAAGTACGCCCCCCTTTAAACTGTAACTAAGCCACCAAAGCCTCCACTCATCCAGACCCGCTTTTCCATACACGCAACTCTGAGCCTGTTTTTGCACAGACGTTACAGGAGTGTGGCACAAAGATGGGTGGGCTGTACAATAACAACCCACCAGAACTTTAGAAAAACAAGGTTCCAAGTGTGTGCGCTTGCACGTGAGGTGCCACGAGCATCAAATACCCCATGTAAAAATGATGAAGTGAGGGATCAGAGAGGCTGCTTTGAAGAAGAAGGCAGCAGTGAGACACAAACTCGTAGAACGGTCTTTGCATCGTTCCTTCAAGTGCACACACTGATAGACAAACATGCAGACGTGGCTTCACGCTGTGTCATGTGAGCATATGAAATCGTTCACACACACACGAACGCGGTTGCCACCCACTTGTGCCCCGCGGAGGGACAAGGAGGGGATCAGACCTCTGGATCCCAGAAGAGAAGCCCTTAATCCCTGGCCAAGACTGAGCAAATATCTCCGGCAGGCACGCTCCACACACAGCCTTAATCAAAACAGCCGAGGGGGGTGACTCAGTCGCACTTTTGAATTTGAAGTTTGCTTTATCCATGATAGAGTGTGTATCTTAAAGGGAGATCTTTAAAATTAAAAACTGAATTTTTTACTGTTTTTAGGTGTCCTTAACCAGATGTAACCAAGAAACCTGTGTTTCATACTCAGTCTCAAGCCCAGTAAATACAGATGCATTTATATTACACATACAGCATAGCATGCATCAACAGTATAGAGTCAAATGGGGAAAGAAGAACTTTCATATTTTCCACGGCAGGGTTTTTGTTTCTATGCTTTATGTTTAAACCACACTGCAGATTTTTCTCGTTGTGACAGAATTGGAAGATTGTGGCCTGCATAAAAAAAAATGTACATACAGAAAGAAATTCTTGACATTCTCTTGAAAATGACCAATTGTTTGCTCGTGATGAAAAGCCATTTTACCAACGGTTTCGCATGCTATAATAAAGCGAACAACTGCTCTTTGAACTGTCACTTCTGTGCCCGGAGTATAGCAGACAACACACAAAATTAGCAATTAGGATTGTCTGGGAGCAGGACTCTTTCCAGACATGTGTGTTTTGACTTCATCGAAGTTTTCACGCATCTCTCCTTGAAAGAACCTTCTTCAAAAGACCTGCCGCTTTTTCATACGGTGATAATTGATCCTGACACATTAAAGATGTGTTCATGTTAAGCTCAAATTTTCCTTCTCCTGGATGGAAAGCAGGGTGACAGATCGTCTGAGGGGTAGAGCCCAAGCGTCCTCAAGGGAGGAGAAGTTAGCCCTGTTACTGGAAGGTTCTGACAGCCCTGCCACTCAGCACTGGAACTCTTTAGTCACACGATCATGCATGGATACTGCTTTCTAGGTTAAATCAGGTCTCAAAGAGTTGTGCTCATGTCATGTGTTTTTGCATGTACACAGCCCTTGTTCTGGTTCTCAGAAACCAAAGTATCCTCTGGGTTACTTCTAAATAAACTGGAACACCCTGTTGTACATTTAGCAGCAGTCAATTTGTTGACTGGTCACTCGTATATACAGTGTGCGTGTTTGTGTGTGTGTGTGTGTGTATGTATTAAGTCTGAGCCAGGAGGCAATAAGCTTAGCTTAATAGTTGAAATAGGGGGGAGCAGCTAGCCTAGCCTAGCTCAGTCCAAAGTAAAAAACAAAAACAAAACATATCCACCTACCAACATCTCCGGAGATCAAAAACAAACATAACATTTGATAGTTTAGAAGTGTACAAATGAAAGTTTGTGGTTTTGTGGCGAGTTGCGTGTTGTAACTGCTTCTTCACATACAATAGGCGTGAATATGCCAGACTTTGCACAGAAGTATTTGGGTATGTGGATAAACTACATTTTGTCAAGAAATAGCACATAACTTTATGCACTGCAAGGAAAGTCAAAGTGTAAATGTTTATGGTGATCAGATAGAGAAGCCAAATCCAGTGTGGAGTGATCAATGCAGCCCTTTCCAGGCAGCCAGACTCTAAAGTAGATACGGAACTGCTGAGGAGGATGAAACAGGATGTCAAAAAGTCACACACAAAATGCAGAAACCTGAGTATTGTTGGAGTCACGCATGCAGGAAGACAAACAACCTTGAAACTTTATGTAAGCGTCACTTCATTATAATATTGTGTGTGTGTGGAGCTTCTCGTGCTTTCTGCTTCACCTGGAGAGATAGAGAACTTAAAGGTTCCATGACATGGTGCTCTTTGGATGCTTTATATGGGGGGGGGGGGGGGGG
>NC_048427.1:3922285-3924369 GCF_013103735.1 Etheostoma cragini | reverse complement strand
CAACTGCCACTTTGCTTAATTGAAAGCCATGATGTCTCTCTTTCATGGGTGGGTTAAATTCTGTCAATGGGGAAAGCAGAGAGAGGGGAGGTAACCTTGCCCCTTATGACCTCATAAGGGACAAGATTCAAAATCGGCCCATCTGAGCTTTTAATTTCTCAAAGGCTGAGCAGGATACCCAGGGCTCAGTTTACACCTATTGCTATTTCTAGCCACTGGGGGACCATGGGAATGCTGGGGGAACGCACATTAACGTTCAAAAACCTCATGAAGTGATATTTTCATGCCATGGGACCTTTTAGAGTACTTTTAGGGCTTCATGGTACTCTGTTTGATTACCCGACGTTCACAGGTTCTCCAGGTGCGGCCACCATTGCTGGATTCGACATTTTTTCTACCTGTGAGTAATTCATGGGGAGAGAAACCAATAGTGCATGCTCAGCAGGACAATGGCTACATTTTTCAGGCCATTTTGTTAACTGTTTTTCTGCAACTTTTTGCCAATTTTTCTTTGATGGTACAATTCGCTCTCTCAACTTTCCCCTGCGATTGAGGAGGATAATCATAGCCGTAGGGATGATGCCCAGGGCTGCTTCAACAGCAGCAAGGTCTTTGCTGGTGAAATGTGAGGCATCATCAGAACAGATTCTTTGCGGCAAAGCGTACCTGGGAATGTGTTGATTCAGTAGACATTTCACTACTGACACCACATGTAAACACTCTTAGAAGAAGGCTCTTTACAAAACGTATTCCTCCACACGGTGTACATCAGAATAAAATATGTCAACCAGGGTGAGATGATACAAATAGCTCCGCTTGTCATTTTGACATGGCAGAAAGGAGAAGTATATGCAGAGACGTAGGGGCTCAGAGTTCGATAAGAGTGGATAAAAAGAGAAATTAGCCTGTGTGGCCTGAAACAAATAGCTTTAAATAAATCATTACACACTTATTCTCATTCACTGCACACTCTGTTTGCCTTATGAATAAATGAGAACTCGCCCCTGTTTACCTCCCCCTCATTACAGACGTTGGCCCATCATGCTCAGAGGTCGTCACACAGACACACACACACACACACACACACACACAAAGACATACATCACATCTACTATAATGGATGCAAACAGCGTGCAAACTGTATCTTACAATCCTCATACAGATGTTTTTCTACACGTGTGTGTATTTACATATTCACTTCCTTATAAACTGTACATGTATACGTTTATCTGCACATAGCAGTCAAACAGTCTTGTTGTTTTGAGTCATCTGTGTTTTTCTGCGTGTGCATTTTTAGAAAAACCAAAAGCTAGACTCAAGTTCTCTGTGTTCACACACTTGGCCATTAAAATTGATTCTGATTCCCATTATGGCTGAAAAACTTACCAACGTCTTTACACTTACCTCTCCTTCAGAAATCCTTGCTGACACTCAAACACAAAAACATAAAGACTTCACAAAAATAACAAACAGGAAGTTGTTAGAGTATAATCATCTGTCAACCCACATTCATGCATGCAACCTGAAACAAATGCCTGTGGTATTATTTGCACAGAAACAACACAAAAGTCCAAACACAGAGACAGAACACACACTGAGGCAAAAAAAGCTGCTTGTTAATAATTGACGCTTTCAGAGTGCCACAGTGCTGAGCGAAGGGACATCATGCAAACACCACAGAAAAAAAGTCAAGTCTCCGACAAGTAATTATTTATCACCTAAGGCTATGGAGGCAAAGTGTTTACTGGGGAAAAGCCAACATGAACTCCGCTAGAGGAGAGCCTCCATGAGGTGTCACAGACAGATTCAACATGACCTCTCAGACTGTGCATTTTGGTGAGGCAGTTCATGGCACACTTTTGCAATCATGGCACAATTGATGTAAAGATGGAGAGCGGGCGATGGGGAATCTGAGCTGTTGGTCTTCACAGCAGCGAATGAGAAAAATGTGTCCCTTTGGTCAACTGAATCGGATTTAGTCAGTTGCTTTTGGGGAGTGGGTTTTTTAGGGCTAAGCACCCTGTGACATTTTACACTGTGTGTGTTTATCTAGCGTCACTCCCAATTCACTCCACCCAACTTGG
>NC_048427.1:3888460-3922275 GCF_013103735.1 Etheostoma cragini | reverse complement strand
GGGTTCCTCCACTCCTTGACTTTAGTTAAGGTTTCTCTTGCTCTGACAAATGAGAGTGCTGTGGGGGTCATTGTGTAAAGTATGCACGAGATCTGGCTGCTAAAAACAGAGGCTCTCGCACTCTAAAATAAATATGACAGGTATGACAGTGTGTTACTTTGTGTGTTGCCATAAAGGTTTGGGTGTAATCAGGTGATGGATTTGTTTCAGGGGATGCCACAGTAATCAGCGAGGTTGTACGGAGGATCATTTACACATGCTGTCAAGTACTTCGCCTCACGCTGACTGCTGTAAGGTGTGTTTGAGTGTGATGCATTGCTGCGCATTACGCCGCCTGGCCTTTGAAAAACAGTTGTAAACTTTGTGGACATTTCTTAACGTGGCGCTCTTTTCTCAGCAGGCTCCGTGGTCATGCTGGCACATGGTATTTAACCTTTATTTAACAAAGAAAAGCTCAGTGAAATTAAAAAGGGCTTTTGTTAAGCGTATCCTGCCTGTGCAACAACACAGTTACAAACAAAATGTGACACAAAACACATGTTACAAGCGCAGGATTAGCATCTCATAAATCAGATGAAATTGATTTGTTTAGGTCAATACAACAGAAACATGGGGTTCAAGTCCCAGTAGTGGTACCTCCAGTTTGGTTGTTCATTCCAGCATACATTTGGCTATATTTGCTGGTGGAAGGCTGGTAAGGGCTTTAATGCGGTAAGAATACTTTTCAATGGTTGACACCACAGCCACTTTCATTGTTTCCAATGTCAACGTAGCTATTCAGTGCTGCTGCCTAAGTGGTTGATGGTTCAACTCTTTGGCAACCACAGAAACCACACTTTGTGAAACAATAGTGGAAATTATACTGGTGTCTTTACAGTGCTGAATTATACCCCAATTGAACAGCAGAAATGAAACAGATCAATGAAGAGAAACGCTTCAAAGTTTGATTCATCCATTCTGGGCCAGTAAATGATCATGACATTATTTAGCTTTAAACTTGCTGTGTTGATCGTGTCATATTGCCGACCACTTTCTCTATTTTAAGTTCCAACTTCTACGTGGCCACATGATGAGATGACAGAATGCCTGTGAACATCTGCACTGCCATTCATTTTAACTTCCTTGTGACCCTCACACCTGGCAGGGTAAAAGAATGAGATTGAAGTAAAGATGAATGTTTATTATGACAGATGACTCAATTGTGGAGTCCAGGCAATGTTAGTGGTGGTGGCTAAAAGATTCTGATGAGGCTGAAGAATCTGCAAAGACTGACAGCGATGGGGACCAGGAGGGGCACACAATGTGCACTGAAATGACAGCTGCTGACAAGAACAGAGAGGAGAACAGATTTAAATAGTGTAACAGCCATGAGCGTACAGCATACAGCACATAACAGCAGCATCAATGTACATAGGAAAGAGAATCATATTTAAAATGAGGCAGCAGCTGGATGATGGGCTCACAATGTAGGTGTGTCGCTGAGCTGTTGGATAGACGAGATCAGCTGATGGGAGCAGACAATTGACAGCCCTGGACAGGACAGCAAGGAATAATAAGTGAGCATGTGTGTGAGGATTGCAAAGATTGCAAAGGATTGCATGCAAAAGTGTAATCTTCCTGACTGAACTCTGGTCCAAACTGGGAGAAATTACAGTCAAAGAAGACAAGACCCTAAACAAAAAGACATCCTAAGCCCTGGGTCTAAAACTCCATAACATTGGCCCACAGATGACACTGCATTGAGTTTCCACAGCACTTTATGTTGCCTGAAAGAAACAATGTGTGCATGACTACAGTGTACACTAAGAAAAGAAAGGGATACTGTAAGCATTTGCATCTGTATCTGTGTGCATGCGGCATAGTCTATGTGCGTGTCAGGTAAGTGATCCAGGTGGATGGCAGCCGAGGGGCTTGGGTGTCCCGTTTCAGGCAGCAGCTGGTAAGCGAAGCCTGGCCGAGGTCACCCTCAAGGACCCCGCCCCCTCGTCACCTACTCCCAGGCTCCGCTTCACACTCGGCCTGTCATCGTCATCTGATCTCAGCACTGAATGCATAGGAACAGCAGATCTGCCGCATGACAATGGAGCTCTTTTAATTATCAGGGACAGTGTTCTCGCTCAAGTGATGACGGCTAAAATGTATTGGCCCCCAGTCATGAGACGAGAAGTTCAGGCACTCAGGCATGTAGCCTCAGAGGCACAGTGATAATTGATCACATTGTAGAGGCATGTACGCAATACAAAAGGCCATGGTGAGTAGTAGTGTTACTTTTAGCCCAGATTACCACCGTGTCAAAGCCTCATGCAGTGGGCATGTTTAAAATAACTACAGATAAAATACATCCTGGGATGTGAACAGAGAGGTTGAGAAAATCCAACCCAACAATGTAAAAGAAAATGTTGTTTTGTCGGTTTCACATTTCTGTTCATGGACAGGTTACTCAAACAAGACACATCATGTCAATTAGTAAGCTTTAGCGCTGCTGTGATGTGTAGTTGTTTTAACATAGGACATGGCGAACAAGTGTATTACCCAGAACTTTTCCTTTAACAGTTACTGTGTTTTAAAGTTTTCCTAAAGCAGATACAGTCCCTAGTTAATACAACACCACATACACAACGCACATCCCCTGGGATCTGCTGTGGTCTGTGTATACATGACCGCCATCTCTTGTCTGTACTACAGAGCTTTTTGTCAGAATATCTAACATGCCAGCCCAGTCTCATGGCAGTTTGTGAAATGGTCATGTTATTTAATTTAATGCATCTCAGTGTAAATTCTTTCAGTAAGACCTAACTTTTAATCGCTGCACTCCTAAATCCATTCAGCTGTTATCCTAATAAATCTACTTTTTTGCTGTGCATATATGCAACTAGTCTCTCCTGATTTATATATAGCACAGCATTAGTTCTTTCAGGAAGACCTAATTTAATCAATGCTCTCTTACTGAATGGAATCAGCTGGTGGAGGCTGCTCAACCAATCAGAATCGTACACAAATTGCAAGGGCCAATCACAGAGTCACAACCCTGCTTTGAAATAATCTGTTTCTCCCTGTGCTATTCAGCTGTCGTTGCAGGCAAAAAGTACAACCCTCCCCTTCCACCTCCAGTCATCTACTCCAGCTGACAGGGCTTCGTCACCACCACCGGTGTCTTGATTCCATCGGGGGGGTCTGATGGTTCTCTAGATAGATGTATGAAATATATTTGTATAACGATGGAGTCTAATTGCCAAAGACTTTGTACATTTTATTGATCTGTACAAAACACCTCATTTGGATGTCTGCAAACATGTCTCTCCTGATTAAATTGATTTGTGTACAGGTCGCATTAATGTCGTTGTTTTGGTGTGTTGATTACGAATTTTGAAGTAATGTGTTTCACTGGAAAGCCTATTTTGTGATCACAGAACACTTACAGTAGCGTGTGGTATTGAGAAGTAGAAAATCCGCGCAGGGAGGATGGTCGGGTCCAACAACACAGGACTTACACCCGGAGACCGGGGATTGTGTCCCTCGTGCTGCAGTTCCTTTCCACGTTATTCATTTTCTAACCACAACCGTCCCGTTGTTATTGATACTGTCAAACCTCCTCCCTATGTTAAAGTTGTATATGGTGTTACCGTGAATTCATAAAAAATAATAATATATAAAAAATAATAAATAAAAATTATGACATGGCTCAGACGGCATCACCAAACTGTTGGCTTGTGCCTCCACCAATCAGAAACTGAATACCAAACACTGATACTGAAACACCTCTCCCTTCTCATTAGCTCTGAGCTCAAAATGCAGCCAAACTGTAGAAGTTGTGTTTTCATTCGAGACCAGGTCACTGTCCACGGACTCAGACTACAGTGGCTTGCCAATTTTGCACAGAAATGTCACTTCTATAAATGCTAGTGTGATTACGCTGGTACGCTTTTGGTACAAGTTTGTCAGTTTCTCTGTTTTTGTTCTTTTCTTGGTTCCATCATTCCTGTTAACCTTATATTACAGATCAGGGCATGTACCATAAAACACAGCAAGTACAGGAAAAGTGCTGTCATGTGAAATAACATTGTAGTTGCTAATAATGAGAAAGAGGGTTAATTTGTTTGGCCTCATTTCCTTTGCTGACAAATTTTCCACATTAAGATAACAACATGAAGACAAGATGACACAGAAGCATGAATGAATACAGAGTGTGTTATTATTATTGTTACAAAGGGTCGAGATTCAGAGAAAAATTGCTGGATAGACATTCTTTTGCTGCTGGTTCTTCAGCTTAAGCAATCAGGACTCTCTCTGAACCAGAGTGAGAGGATACTCTATGTGGGACAAATTAAACAGGCTTTATGCTATGGGTTTTAAAGCATGGCCTCTTTAGCTCACCAAGGAAATTGAGTTTGTGACCGAAAAAATGCACTTTCCTCTCTTAACCCCCTGACCAGCCGTCACAGACACACAAACTTTCTCTTTGAAGGCTGAACGGGCAGAAACGAGGGAGGATTGGCTGTTCTGGGGAGTTATGGAAGCCCTGATCCTATTACCCCCCCCCCTCCTTGAAAAATGTGTCTGCAGGCCCCAGGAGCTTTTAACCTTTTGCTGCTCTGAGCTTTGATTCACGGGGGTGGAGGTGCTCTCATGTGAGCGTTGCTGTTTTTGGTGAATACTGCGCTGGCCGCTGAAAAACGTGGAGGCGGTGAATTTTGGCCAAGAGGTAAGAAGTCAGACATTGTCTTCCCACAAGTTACATTACATTATTACATGTCATTTAGCTGATTCTTTATCCAAAACGACTTTTAAATGCTATATATCAGAGGTTGCCTACTTCCGGAGCAACTAGGGGTTAAGTGTCTTGCTTAGGGACACATTGGTTGATGTATCGCAGAGGGAATCTAACCCAGGTCTCCTAAACCAAATGCATGTGCCACATCCACTGCGCCATCACCTCCAATGCAAGGATTTATCCAGACAAACGTAAGGCCAATGAATCCAGGAGTTAAGTAAATGAAAAAGAAAGCCCGCTGTATGTCAACAACAAAACTAGGAAATGAAGGTTGCACTACGGAGGTGTTTGACTAAACAAAGGAAACGGGAGGCTCAGAAGGAATAAATTAATCAACGTTACAGGCAACTCTGCTCGACAATGTGTACTCTATAAATTGCACTTGTCTTAATCCCAGTGCACTACGGGAGTGTCAACACATTATAGATACACAGCCATGAAAAGGAGTTTTAGAAAGGAACGACCACAGTTCAGACATCTGAGAGGGATTCTCCAAGGTCTCACACATGCATGAAACAAAGAGGCACTTATACAGTAGATGCAGACAAACTCACAAACATGTTTATTTGATAAGATTTCCAAATGGTTCATTTCACTCTCGGTGTCTCAGGACTTAAGAGAGTAGGATAGTGTTTCCAAACAAAGATGTCTCGTCAGTCAGAAAGATGGTACAGAAATGGGACACAGTTATTTGGAAGTGAAGCGTATTTGTCATAGGAAATAGGATTTGTCGGTATTTACTTTGACAAAGTGTGTAAACTTGGCGGCTGGTTAAGAAGCTTAATAGGATGAGATTTTGTTATATATTACTAAATAACTAATATCTACTGATTTTTTCTTCCTATTATTTTGGACCATTGACTAAAATTGTTTTCAGATCATGCCATTATATTATTTAGGGAACTTGTTGGTTTCATTTCTGATGCTCTCACACTGACCTTTCCACATGATTTAATGCAAAGAGCCATAACATTAAGAAGAGCTGACAAAAGCCACTTGGAGGCACGCTGCTTTGTTGTGGAGCAACAAAGAAGAGCCTTTGGGTTTAGCCAACATTTCTTGACAATCGTGCATTTCGTCGGCCTCTGCGATATCTACTTGTGTGGCAGTTCATAACTCTGCACTCCATGCACCTCAGCTAACGTGTTGGCTCAAATACCACAGAGAAGCTCTGAAAACAGGCATTAAAGTAGGCTAAATCCCCCAAGTAGCTGTGTGCTTAGCATGGTCTCTGAAAGGTATCCAACCGTTTATGTGAAACCTAAGCACTTCTTGATCAAAGGCTTTCAGAAGACTGCGAGGTGAATAAGTAACCTTGTAGAATTCTCTGTTGATTACTTTTTTTCAGTCAGCGCACTGTGTGTGTGTGTGTGTGTGTGTGTGTGTGTGTGTGTGTGTGCGTTTGTGTGTGTGTGTATGTGTGTGTGTGTGTGAGTGTGTATGTTTAGTGTCTCTATAGACAGGAATCTTTTACCAGGGAGAGTAGATTAACACATCAAATCCAGTCCTTCAATCAATAGGGAGGTAATGGAGCGATAGAAAATATCTGCACACTGCCTTCCCCGCACGGTAGATTGAAGGAGCTTTCTCTCTTGCACAACCCAGTTTCAACACCTTAAAACAATTTCACAAAATAAGACAAGCAAAGACTTACAACACTTCTTTTTTTTTTTAAGAAAAGTGAAGGCAGATGATGTTGTTCAAAGATGAAGGCCTAAAGGAAATGAATATGAATAAAATGATCACATTTTGTTTCTTAAAAGCAGACTATTAGAGAGTAAACTTGATGAGTAAATGTTTCATTTTTAAAATGTTGAGAAAGAAAGTCTACCCCCCCCCCCCCCCCCCCCCCCCCCCCCCCCCCCCCCATGCTAGCAGCTCCGCGAGGCTGTAGTTAGGCACAGTGACGCTTTGAGCTAAATGCTAACATCAGCATGCTAACAGGACGGTCTAAGCGATATGACAATAAAAACTTAGACTTTTCTTCATTGATCTTTTTGGGATAACTCCCGCAATGAAATTGAATTGCCAGCAGCTTACAAGACATTTGAACAGAGAATAAGGAGGTATAAAAAATACAAAGTAGAAAAAACAGTGTAAAAAATACATACAGTATATCGTCAAAATTATATAAAATTTCTATCATGTATATCTTTTTTTATGACGATGTCGAAAATTTTCATTTCGTTTTGCACTGAAGTTTTTAATTAAAAAAGACAACACTCAGTACTTTTAATTTGTCAAGTATCTTATTCACACAGGAGTGTACAAAATGTATTTCATTTAGACCAGGGATATTCAACAGGGGGTCAGGGACCCCCGAGGGGTCGTCAGAGTCAATGCAGGGGGGCCTCCAAATTGTTGTTGATTTTTGAAAGTTTAAAAAAACAAAACAAAGTCTGATAAAGAATCCAACATGTTATTGGCGAATATAATCCCCACTGTGCATAGGCTTGCTGGCCTATAGGAAAGGTGGTCACTATGGTAACCATCCACAGATGCAGTTATTCCTGCGGATTTAATGTGCCACATGTATGTTTAAAAAGGGAAACATAGTTTAAATAAGCATGCTAAAAATTATAAGGCTATTTCAAAAGCTTAGTATTCTATGCAAAATAGGTATGTAACAAGGCTTTTGGCTGCCCCTACATGTAATTGTAGACCCAGTTTAAAATGCAACTTTTCTGCAATATGTGTAGTAGGGCTCCCTACTCTATCTTTCTCTCAGTTAAAAAAGGAAGGCCCCAGATTTAGACTATTTTTTCATTAAATTACCAGACAACATGCTATATGGTGATACATATCGTTATCGAGATTTCAAATTACCTACATCAGGATAGAAGATTTCGGCCACATCGCCTAGCCCAACTAACAGCCAGGCTCACTTGGATGTTAACATGCTAATTTGTAAAGTGCGTTGTGACTATATACATGCAGTCCATTTAACATGCTTGGCAAGTACAAAGATTACAATGTTTACCAACTTTGTGTAGCATTACATTGGAATGTCATTGGTGTTTCGTCATACACCAAAGTAGTAAACAAGCTGAAATGTTGACGCTAGCATGGCTAAAAACAAGTATTAGCAAATGTTGATACAGTTGAAGTGTTGTTAAAATCCCATAGTAATATGATGCTACAACGTTTCTTTTAAAAAAGCTCTTTTTTTCCTACTTTATCCTTCCCTTGTTCACCACTATGTAAGATTAGTACAGCCGGCACAGCTCCTGACAGTAGCTACAACATGTTTGTACAAACTTGACCCCTGACCTCGTCCTGCGGGCTCCCGGCCCCTCTCACTGACCCATCAATAGAGTAATTTGTCAGCAGTGACCTCTCAGGTCTAGACTAGTCACTGTGACCTCTCCGCTCCGGCCTGTGCACATAGCACTCACCTCACAATCAATAACAGAACTTACTAAATACTTAGAGATAAAGAGCAGAGCCTTTTAGTGTTGACTTATAAATATTAATGCACACTGCTTCCTCCGTTTAAAACATGTTTGTTCCCAAAAGCTAATGTGGGGTTTAACCTTGTGTGCTTAACTCAGCACTTTTAAAAGCATACTTTCTTTTTGCCACTACAATTTAAACATTGACTTGTCCGCTTTATAGGCTTATTGTACCCGATATTGGTGGTAATTCCTCATGAAATTCTTTCCTTAAGCAGGAGTCATATCATTTTCATAAAGATGAAAAAAAGTCGATCATTCATACTGGTGAACAGTTTGAGTTTAAAAATGCTAAATAGGGGATGTTATAATAAAGTGATAACAGAAAAGTTCTTAGATTTATCATACAAGCTGTTGGGTGGTGTTGAAGCGCTGTTTCAAAAAGATCTCGCCCAGATAGACATATGCAAGATATGGGCTGCACGTAGCTTAATGTTAAAAAGAAAAAGATAGGAACGAGGGTAAAGTACGTGAATGGCACAGGGGAGGAAGCTAAGCGTGTGATTGACATGTGCAGTTAATGACTAAGGGTGGATCCTGTGGTGTGGCCACAATCTACCTAGTGGAGCCCCAACATGAGGCCAGCTGTGGAAACACTTTGCTCCACAGTTTTTCCATGTCTCCTATGACATAACATATTAGCAGCGCCGCTCTTTATAAATCTGTGTCATGCATGAAAGAAAGAAAACTAAATCTAAGAGGTCTTAAGGTAGCGCAAGAAGACCATTGCTATTTTAATGTCCCTTTTTCCTCGCCCTCTCTTCATCATCTCCATTCCTGTACTGTTTCCTCTCTTCCCAATTTCACACTTTCATTTGCTGACTTCCTCCCTCTGGTCCGTTGCTAACAGAAAAACTCCAAATAATATCACAAATCATACCTATTAATCCAGCTCCTCTCACTTTTCCTTAACAGCAGGGTATCGAAGCCTGACATCAGTTATGCAGTAGCTGGAAAGCTCAGTGACAGGTCGAACATGTAGAAAACAGGAGACGTTCTAGAGTAAAACCAGCACCAGGAAAGTGTCCATCATTTGTAGGTAGCTACAGCTCATGCACGTGCTCAGTTGGATGGAACCTGTGCTCATGAAGTGACTTGTGGTTTAAGCTAATGACTTAGCTGCAGACATGGCACCCCTTCTCTTTTCTGCTTCTCTTCATAGTTTTCAGGTTCATCTACCAACCCTTATAGGTTTGCCTTAGACCAGCTTTTAGTCATACTGTTATACTTTTGGACTGATGGGGGCTTCCTTTTGACACACTGAGCTCCTCTGCTCTTTCTTTCCATCTGTGTACCTTCTTGTCCCAGGAATTGTTATTACTAACTCAGCTCCCAGAGTCCTTATGTGTTCTTTCTTTGCAGTTTTTCTTGGATTAGGGTGGCACCTAATCATGGTTGCAGCTGCCAACGTGGTCCAGCTCAGCGCCCTGCTATGCCCTGCAGTGCACTGCTAAGCCCTGAATTACTAAAACTACTATTTCTAGTCATAGTTCCGTTATCTTTATTGTTCTATGATTTGCCACTGTTCATTGTGCCCCCATCCTGCCCCAGCAGACACCCGACCACCAAAAGCCTTGGTCTGCCTAAGGTTTCTGCCTAAAAAGGAAGTTTTTCCTCTCCACTGTTGAACTAAATGCTTGCTCTTGGAGGAATTACTGGAATTGTCAGGTCGTTGTAAACAAAGGAGTGTGGTCTAGACTTACTCAATCTGTAAAGTATCTCAAGATAACTGTTGTTATGATTTGATACTATAACAAATTAAAATTGAAGTGACTTCCTGCTTCTGATTTGTTGTTTTTTTGGACATGATTCCACTTAGCAGAGCAGTAGTGTACAGAATGGATATTGTTCACACACACACACACACCTAAAAACAGTTACATATAACATTCAGTGTAGTGGGTTTCTTGTGCCATGCCCAGTGCCTCCTTGGCATGTGGCACAGCTTTCCACAGCAGATGGAGAGCGCCTGCATTAACGCTGATGGTACTGCGATTCTCTGAGGCCTCGTTCCTCTCATTCTCTCTTTTCAAGTACTACAAACAAAAGCAACATTTCAAAATTGTCAAAGCTGCAGAGGGGACTGTGTGAAAATGTGATAAGACAAAAATGACTGCGCTAAGCACTGGGGCACAAAGGAGATCCTGGAAGGTAGAAAGACAAACCTCTCTGGTTTAACTCTTGACAGATTGGGTATGTGAGATGTGTTGGGTACTAAATTGGACAGACATACAAAGTACAATATTTTACCTAAAAGCTTGTTTTTTAAATTATAAATATTTCTTTAACAGATCCCAAAAGTAAAGGGTCCGTAAGGAAATTCTCAGGGTAGGGAGATGACTGAACCCGATGTTTGACTTTAAAAAAAATAGCAATGCCCTCTTTTGTCAAAACTGTCATATTGGTCCTAAATAAAGCAAAGACATGACTGTTTTCCTGGACCGTCATGATTCATGGGACACACAAAAGGCTTGTTTGTAACACAGCTATTTTTTATGTATCTAGTCAGTCTTGTGTTTAAAGTAATTATTGCAAGAAACAGATGAAATTAAATAGAAACATGGGGCATGGAAATATTAAAGGCCCTCCCTTACTCTCCCAAGAAGTGTCAGACCACTCTCCCTTTAACAAAAATTGAAAAAAAGAAAACTCTTTGTTTTCTCTTTCTTCTTTGGAGAACAGTCTCCAATAGCAGTTGCAGTATTTTGTCACCCACATGTGCTATCCTCAAAAAGGCATTTGACTTCATATGTGCTGGAACTTTGCCACTTTTTCAAATGAAGGACTTGTTACAAAATAAGACTCTTCCTGAAGTTATTGCAGAGCATCAGCTAATAGCTCAAAAGTTGTTGAACATATGTGAACATATGGATGTGGAGGTGAAGGGAAGTCAAGATGAACATTAAGAGGCATTGAAAGGTACAGTTTTAAATGTGTGGCTGGATGGAGAAGAGTCAGAGCAGGCGGAGAGGCAGGGCCTTGGCACCGGCACACAATCCATTTGTTCATGGCACAGGCGTTAATGGTTAAGCAGCTCTGAGCCAAAAAACATAAGGGTGCGCTTTAATCAAAACTTGCATGCATTACCTTTGCAGATCCAGGCAAACATTAGCAGAGGGTGGGCAGGAGGGGAGCAGGTCTCTGGATCGAGGGGAGGATGGGGGTGTAACTCTAAAAACAACTGGGGTCCCTCTGCGTGGACCACATGTCAGGGTGGAAGGGGGGGGGACATGTGGAGTATCAGAATGGTGGCAGGCAATGGAGGTTTGAACACGGAGGTAGGATTAGTGCTGTCAATAGACCACAGTGTGGCTGATCCTGTCAGAGCTGTGCCGGAGGTTAAAGACCAGGAAATCAGTCTAACAGCACACACACAGACTTAATGCGGTGTGGGTGCAGGCCCTTGCAGAGCTTCCTCTGGTGGCTGATGAGGTGTCTTAGCTGATTAATGCCACACAGAACTTTGGAGGTCATTTCCAGGACTTTAATTAGGCCAGGCACTAACTAAATCACACTTACACAATTGAGTTCTCAGTTGAGTATTTTCAATTAGGCTCAGCTGAGGCCCAGGAAACCTGATTACTGTGTTTACTTGAGGAGTAATCCCAAATGTAAAGGTCAGGGGAGAATAATGGAATACTGGTTACCTACTGTAGATACAGGAGATTCGGACCAAATGAAAAGTTATGCAGGCTCTTTACAGTAGTTGTGATAAATGCAGAGGCTGTTTGGGAGACTAATGCTAAGGCCAGACACACCCAAATCCGATTATTGAGCAGAATTCAAGTAATTTGACCAACTCTATGGAGAGGTTGATCCCATTACGACAGTGACCTTCCTCCCGTAAACCTGCAGGAAGTGGCTTTTTATGGCCTCTAATTAATTGACCATCAAACCTGCCCACCAGCACATCTGTGACAAGTTATCTTATTTGCTGATTTATAGCTCTTCCTGTTTGCAGAGCTTTGTTCAAGTAAACTGGGGTTTTATGTCTCATTACACCACATAGCTGAAGTGAGGGTTTTGTCATGCTAGAGGCCTCAAGTGGAAGGAACAGACAAGAATTTTTTTATTTTAAATCTCTTTATTTAAGGCTGGACTGAAACTAACCAATATACTAGCGTATATTAATAACGCTTGTAGTGAGGAACCCACTGGAAGAATGATCACCAGCTTCAGCAGTTCCCATCAGCTCTGCAGGAGAGCATCTCAACTTTATTGTTTTGGTTCAGTCTTACTACTCTTGCAACAACAACATTGTCAGCAGCAGACAGCAGTTTTCAGCACAAAGTATTTGAGAAACCCACTGAACCAGCAGACAGACAAAGTTTGTGATTTGCTGATGTAACGTAAGTGGAACATTCAGTGGCTAGAAAGCCAGATATCTTCCTCAGGATTGTTGCTGTGCAAAACTGATCAAAGCTAAAAGGAGAGTGAATATTGGACTCAAGACAGAGAGATGTACACAACTGAATATATGTTTTCACATTGACAACCAAAAGTCTGGAACATCAGTGTGGGCAATGAAAAATTATGGAACTTTTTTACCTGAAACCTGATTGAATATGTTGAGTTGTGTTTTTTTGTTTTATGTGTTTCTCCTGTAGGCTAATATTCTCATTTTATGTTCTTCATAGGTTTTTTTGTTATAGAATTTTTGTATTACATCTATGTAATACTTATATATTTTTTTCAAATAGCTGATTTTGTTGTATATTTTCCTTTTGTCAATTAAAAAAAAATCTGAAACACACAGTAACTTTCATTGTGGGCGGGGCTGACCTTTGATAGTTGCTTTCTGTGTGCTTGCAGTTGTCAAGGGAGGTTTGAAAAAGTTCAGATTTTGCGTGAAATTTTCACTTTGAAAAAACCCCGGCAGCTATTGTTCCTAAATATAATAATTAACGTATCAAATCCCATATGCGTAGCACGATATTTAGAGAAACTACGGTTCGAGGGCGTAACAAGTGAGGATTTGGCTTTAAGCTAGCTAGCTAACGTTACGCTTAAAGCTAGCTAACGTTAGTTAGCTTAAAGCTAGCCAACACAGCAGAAGAGGGAACTCTCGATTTGACGGCCACCATCACGCCGCTAGAATTCACTCAAACTCTGCTTTACCGCTAACATTTCAGTGTCAGATACGTAATTATCTGTTATGGATTACATCAACATCATCTCCCTTTTCAACTCCACGCACCACCCGGCCTGCACCTTGATATATGCTGGCAACGTCTCCACCACAAGGCACCCTTGGTAAGTTAAAACGCATTTTAATGCGTTGTATGACAATTAATACCATTGGTCATTAATAATGAATATGATGCGGTAACTGAAAGTGAACTGGAGTCTTGGAAATGGTTTGTTACTGTGTGTTGGATTTGCATTTAGATTGGTTGAAGTTTTCTGCTGATACAGGACATGTGTTGATGGTGTTCTTTTTAATACGTTTAAGTCTGGTTGGTTTTCCATGGCTGTGTTACAGTCTGTACATCTCAGCTGGCATGTGTTTACTCTGAGAGCTTATCACAGTTGTCAAGTACATGATAGAGCCTATTATGTCCAGTCTGTGTTAATGATACATAAAAATCACCTTAGTAGATATGGGATTGTTTGTTGGGGGATCATGGAAAATGTAGGAAAAATACCTCAACATTTTAACAGGTCGTCTGCACAAATGTGTTTTTCTTTGCCTATGCTACTGGTTTGCGGAGAAATATCTCATAAGTGTGTGTTTTAACCAGGGTTGGAAAAAGTTCAGATCAGATCAGATCCTTTTTTTAAGTATAAGTAGGCTATTAATACCACACTGTAAAAATACTCTGTTATGGTCCCAAGTAAAAGTCCTGCTTTGAAAATGTTTCTTAAGTAAAAGTGTACCATCAGGAAAATGCTAATTTAGTCATTTCTGCTTTAATCCCTCATCTCGGGGCGTAAAAATGCCGCTATGAAGATTTGGGTGTAGTAAGCCCTCCACGGCTCCACATCACACGGGTTCTCCAGAGGTCTGATCAAAACACGTCATGTTACAGAAGCCTTAGACAGTCTTAAATTACAAATCAAGCACTTTATTTCAATGGCTACTTTTCAGGTTTATCGTTTTCTTAACTAATTTAAATGTGTTGACAAAAGACATTTTGTTAAGACCTGATTATATCTGTCTTATAATATGTCAGCAAGCAATGCATCATCAAGGCTGTGTTGTAGTTGTTAATGAAAGTGTTTACACTTTCACAGTTAAACATATGTAATGCACCCATCCATATGATGCACATTGCACACAAAATATGGCTGATATGAATGTAAGAGGATTGAAGAAGTGATACTGATCTGTGTTTTTGTTTTTTTTATTTTTTTTAAATGGCAGAGCAGATTCCAGAAACAAATCCAGTGTGGTAGGGTTTACATTTTAAGATTGAGGGAGCAAATATCAGCTCCAAAGATCAACTCAAGAAAATCAGCTGATTTATAAAAAAAAAAAAAAGATCTGTGTTTGCAGTAAAAAAATCTGTATTGGTCGATCCCCACATCTCACTTCTGTACTATCTTTGTTGGGAGTCAAACATGCACAGTAGCTAGGTAAGATCACATCAGCTAGAGAACTCTTTCTCCAACTTTGGCCACTAGGCAGGATTAGCTGGGAGACTTCTTCTAAACGAGGGGCACTTGTGGAATACTTGCAGAACAGGGACATGGAAGTAGTTCTTTTGTAGATTTTGGTGAACTAGTGTGTATTGTAGCAGTGTTTTGCCGTTGAGAACGAACTAGCATGCTACGGTTAGCCACCTGGTTTCGGCTAGTGACGTAGAAAGCCGTGCAGATTGTGAACAGCTCACCCGAAGACTGCAGGCAGAGGACATTCAGAAACCTGGATCTCACACAAAATGGCATGGATTTTTTTTTTTTTTTACAAGTTTGTATGTGTGCGGAAGGACCAGAGACACCAAATAACACCCCACATTTCTTTTCATAATATGGGCATTTTTAAACCTATTTTGGTACAGTCTATGTTTAAAACTAACAGACAAGTAACCCTAAGTAGTAGCTTGTAATGCATCCGGCTTGCAAAATTAAATTAATTTAAATTCATAAAAAAAAATCATTTAAAAATTGAATCGTGACCAGAGATCGTGATTTTATAATAATTAATCATGCAGTCCTAGCTCACCCAGAGTCCTGCTGAGGCGCGGGGTCGGATCCGACCTGCTGCACTTTGCTGTGTGTCAAAAATCATGCAGGCCCACATTTCACTGTAACATGTATTGCAGTTAAGGACCATAAACATTTTAAGAGATATTAATGAAAGCTGATAGAAATCTGGAAAGAGTGGAAAAGAAAATTTCAACCAATTAGAGCAGAGATTGTCTCCTCACAGACTGCTGCTGCTGATGGGCTGTGTTAGTCAGCAGCTCAGCTGAGGGCAGACTGATGAATGAAAGCTGCTGCCAAACAACACATTGGATGAAAGTATGTGGATGATGAATTTAACCGAAGTACTTTCTCCCTCCCTTTTTCTGTCTCCGTCCCACGTCCACAAGAGTTCATCAAGTGCCTTCAAAGCCTTGTGCAGCCAGAGGGAACATGTTTTCCTTCCTGTTTCACCATTTTATAAGCAACCGCAACGTAATTCCCATGTCTCCTTGTCTCCCCTCTGTGCCTACTTTTTCTTGTTTTCCTTCTTCAATCTATAACACTACAAGTATAAATGTTGAGTCAAATACCTGTACTCCGGTTAAAGCTATTGCTCACCGGGAGGAGGCATTCATAATTTGCACAGAGCAGAGGCTTGGGAGGAGACGGAGAGGAGAGAGGGAGCAGCAGACAACACATTAGTCTGATCACAGAGGGATATTCCATCTTGTTGAGAAGCCGTTTTTCATAAAGCGCTATCGTGGGATGTTTTTCATGCAGCTTAGAGGAAAATGCATCGGGAATGGTTTGGGTGTTGGGCGGTCTGTGATGGACAAAGTTGAAAGGAAAATAAACGCTGCAGACCTTCAAAGAACTTCTACAAAGCAGTAGGCTGCCAGAGTTACCATAATACTTTTAAGGGAATGGATACAGCTTATATGGAGACCCCCCCTGAAATAGCAGCTCTTCTCTGTTCAGAGGTTTCCTATTAGACAGTGGACAAGTTCAGTTATGGGCTTCTGTGTAAATAATCAAACCTTGACTGGCCTCTCTAAATGCAACAGGACTAAATTATGCCACCGTTGCATTACAGGTTGTAATAGGTCAAATTATACAGAACTATAACAGGTAGGGATGGGGCAGATCCAAACCAGTATCGGTATCGGGACCGATACCAGCCTAATTCACGGCTTGGATTAAACATGCAATCAAACAATCATAGATAGCAAAAACGTTTTTGAAATGACTGCTAGCTTAGCTACAAGCTAGCAATCAAACACATCAAAAGCTGTCACTGGAATGACTTTGAGCTAACGTTAGCAACCAAACAATCATATATAGCTAAAACATTTTTTAAATGATTCCCATCTTTTGTTATTGTTTGTAATGAGAAAAGTTTATTATTATTTCATGGATTTCCCAAATTTCAGTATTACAGTTATGTCGTAAACTGTTTAAATCCGAGCATGCGCAACTAACATCTGCACTCGACCAGAGGCGGTCTGACTCGACTCTCATCGGGTATGACGCGTTGTGCCGTACACCGTTTACATCTTAGCATGCGTGACTCAAATCTGCAGTCTCCTCACATTGGGCAGTGACAACCCTAACTCTTGAACTGTTGTGTTGACAGTTGTGGTATTTAAATTGGGCAAAGCAAGGTCGACACAAAGAAAAACCAAGCAACATAGTTACAGAACCCCTTGTAGCGTTTTGCTTGTAAAACCTGTTTTTCTGCTCGCCATAGTCAAAGGTTTACGGCCATGTGCTTGTCCTGCACTTGTTTTCCAGACCACTTTTGGAATTCCAATAAAAGTCATCGCAATTGTGTCTGAGCCGTTCAGTATCCTGTGTTTGGACACGGCAATGCCAGAGGTCCCGCTGGGATCTCTTTCACCAACAGATGGGAACTTGTGGGTCCATTAGGCTGAGAAGCATGCTTCAGCAGGTTCAGGCAGGAGAGCTGCAGGATCCATTGATTCTCCGGTGAAGAGAAAATTACAATCCAGACATCTAGTTTACAATCCTTAGGAGCTTGCCGGAAAAGACCTCCTATTCATATGTTAGCGCATTGTTGAGAACTTTTTTTTTCCATTCGCAGATGTGTGATTTGCGAGCGGTAAGATGACGGATGTGTTGCACATTCGCCACCTGCACTTCCACAAATAAGAAAATGTTGATCTGTTTCATATTCAAACCCCATCCAATAAAACATACAAAATGAAGTCATATGGCATTTTTCTCCTACAGTTTTCTGTAGTTAATCCAGGTTGATCCTCACACCCTGCTGAGGATCTCAGCAGGCCTGAATCAACCTACTACCCTGACTCCCCCCATTTCGGCCTGCTGTAGGCCGTTAATGGGGGATAATGAGGCAGAAACCGAGAGTCTGTCAGGTAGAAGTAACAACAGGGCTGCTGCAGTTCACAACCCAGCAATGCATGGAGAATAAACCGTTAAATAGCACTTTCTGGAGAGTTTTGCTCAAAGAAATACACGATAAGTGCAAAACTGCAAGGTTAAGAGCCTATACTTTACTATAAAGAGAGCATTTAGCATTTTCGTGACTGTTAATCAGTCATCACTCGATTATACAATGTGTAATCAAGTGATGACTGAGATCTTGTTATGATATAAGAAGGGACCCATTCAATGTGCCAAACATAATGTGCCATATGAATAGACGGTGTAGCATATGACTGAAGCAACAGCTGAGAAGATCTGGGTCTGTGGTGACCAGGTCCACTTCAAACAAACTTCCTTCTCCCATACTCTCTTTACTACTACTACAACACACACACACACACACACACACCAGTGTGTCCCACACATATTTATGGCAGTGTGCCACACATTCAACACTGGCCGCCATACATTGTGTTTTGTTATTACATTTTTTTAATGGTATTTAACACACATTTGTTCAGTTGCACGGTCTAACCCGTGTTCCGATTGTTCTCATTTCAGCTCCGGCGAGACTAAATAGACATGCCATTTCAAAAAAATGTAATTTATTGTCAGAAATATCATGTTTTCAAAAGCATCACTTTCATCAAATGTTATGTTACATATTTCTAGTAGGCACATCAGGACACAAACAAGCAGGCTTATGGGGCTGAGCCCCGGCACATAAGAAAGAAAGAAAGAAATACATAAAAAGAAAAGTATCTAAATCTAAAGAAGCAGAAGTGCTTATGTCAGATGACAGCCATAATTGGACTTTGGGTTAGATTTTTTTGACAGTTTTCAGTGGTTATGAGGAGCAGCATGTCGTTTAATCACATTTAAAAGGATGAATCACCATTTCACTTTCGCATGCATTGTTAGTTTGGGTGAGTTTGTCAACAAATGTGGGGCAGCTAGGGGCCTAGCCGGGTAGAGACGGGGTGAGGGGACTTACCGGAGCGTTGGGGTATGGCAGGCAGAGAGCATTTATATACGTATCTCTGTCCTGTTCTTTACATCAGTGACCCTTTCTTCTCTTGTTTCAGAGACATGAATACATGACAAAGTGACTGGAACTATCCTTCACCTGTTTTCATCATCACACGCTAGTATGGTTGTTAGCGTAGTTAAACCCGGCACACAGTAAAATTACGTGTCCTGTTATCTCAGAGCTGTCAGGGGAAGTGGAAAGAGCATGTCAGGGAGGATAGTGGGAGCCATGCGAGTAACACTGTTATAGCACTGTTATATTTAATTGTGTGTGTTTTAAATTCAAGAGTTTTTGTATTCTAGCAGAAGACTGAAAGCAGCAGAAATGCAGAACTGAGTATGCTTAAATATCTGTTAATTTATAACAATTGACATTGTAATCGTTATCACATGTCTCATATTTTCTGAATATTTTCTCATATTTTCATCATATTATGCAGCCCATTTACACAGTACACTGACTCCATAGGATAGGAGTTTAAACTTCATAAGTCAAACTGTAGGTATATGGAGCTAGCATTAGAAATGAGGGGGCTGAGATAAATACAGTGCATCAACATTGCAATGATGCAATTTCAAACCTTTGATTTTGAGCGAATGTGCTTAAAAAGAGATCTCACTTATATGCTCCGGTGATGACATCATGCCAAAACACCCCAATAGGTCCGTTAGAAATAAAATGACCAATTTTAATGAAGTGCTGCATTGTAGGGAAAAAAAGCTACACTTTCATTGCCTAAAACAGGATGTATTTCGTAAGACATGCTCACACAGCATACTGCCTTGAAAGTCTGTTTGGGTAAATTAGTGCCCTGGAGGGAAAAGTCTGAAAAGTACCACTACAGTGGGATATGTTTGAGATTGGCGAAGCAAGGGCACGCTGGCTAGCAATCTGAGCGAGGACAGCAGCTTGTTTGAGAATCCTATCTTCTGTTGGAGCTCCTGCATAAGCTGCTGCTGTGAGAGAGATAATAGTTTTGTCCCTCCTCCAGGCTTCCTGTGTGCTTCTGGTAAAGCAGACTGGCCCATTTATGAGACAGGAGAAAAGTGGGGGGACTGACGATGTGGATGGATGGATGAAAAGATTGGTGAGAATCTGGCCTCGGGCACTGAACAATGTCATACTGCCATGATTCATGTGCTGGCAGCTGGCAGGCCGTATTTCATGCCGTGTTTTGCGGTGCTGGTGGTAGTCAAAGTGATGTTGTATCAACCTGCATGTTGCTCATGTGCATACATGTGTGTCTGTGGTTGCCAACTTAGTGGTCTAGGTTACTATAGGATGTAGCAATTATGAACCAACATGTCTCATCACGGCCCGCCTCTTGGGCTGTCAGTCTCACGTCCTTGTGGTTGCACCTCAATAGTTAAAATAATAAACAGGGCCAGGATCAATTGATTCACTGTGATTCAGTGTGGGAAAAATGCATCACTGACTTGATGGCACAGGGCTGGAATAATTAAACGGACGTTTGATGAAGACAGACTATGATTAACAGATATTTTGTGGGCAAAATTAGCATCAGGGCCAATAAAGTTGATTCAGTCTTTCATTTGTGTGTGTGTGTGTGTGTGTGTGTGTGTGTGTGTGTGTGTGTGTGTGTGTGTGTGTGTGTGTGTGTGTGTGTGTGTGTGTGTGTGTGTGTGTGTGTGTGTGTGTGTGTGTGTGTTTGTGTGTGTGTGTGTTTGTGTGTGTGTGTGTGTGTGTGTACATATAAAAAAAATCAAACAGTTGCAAGAAAAGTTCGGAACAAATGTAATAACTTGTTTTTTACTTACAGTCTCTGTCTGGAGTTCCCCGGTTAGACACAAGTTGACTGGTGTATCACCACCAGAGGCACCAGTCCTCCCTATGCATCATTTCTATATTGCAATTTAATAACATACATTCAATTTGTCATAAAATTCTTAAGTACAACTATTACTCAATCAAAGTGACTTAAGTAAGTTTCCCTGCGGCAGTAAGTTCAGTCATGCTCTTAAGCACTGACGCGAGTTTGTATTGGGTGTGTGTAGTACTGCAGAATGGCCAGCGTACGGCATACCTGTGGTGTTTTATTCTTACTGAAAAATACAGGGTAGTGCAGCTGCACCAAAACATCAGGCTGGAGTCCAAAAACTGAGGCTAACTCTCTCTCTGTCACCAAGCTTTGGATGTCTAGTACAGCATGTGGAAGTGTTTTTGGCTGGGAGGAGATGGAGCATTAAAAAGGAATGGAACAAACGGTGGCAAAAGCAGCATCCGCACAAGGATAAAGGAGCTGGGACAAAAGCACATTACTCTTCATTTGTGTTACCTCCAACTTGACAGCAACCATTCGCCGGAAAAACAACAAGCCACAGAATTATGATGAATGCAGTCAAAAGGGGAAAGCGGCTGCTAACTCGTAGCACGCTGCATGCATACAATCCTTAAATTCAGTTTCTTTCGAGGGGGACGATTAAATTACTGCTGTTGCCAAATGTAATCAAGTCTCCTCTGAGATGTTCTCGTTCTGCTCTTATCATTGTTGTGTTTGGTGAAACAATACCAATTTTGAAAGCACGTCATGCTTGTTTTCACACTTTTACACAAATATTGAATTAGCCACTGTTAAGAATGCTGACCTTATAAGGCAGCTACCTCCCCTGACTTGACCTCCTCCCTGTGATAGAGCCCACACCCAGGGCTATGACAGGCTTTCAACAGTGCTCAAGGGTTATCATCAAGTCCATCCACCAGTCTCAAAGCTAATATCATTGTCTCAAGGGTGTGCAGATAACCATCATTTTCCTCCCTCCAAACCCTCCTGTTGGTCCCCGGAGTGGAGGTTCAGCTGTCTCCTAAAGCCTGTTTTTGCTTCACCCCTTTACTGTTGTCACAACATTTTCATTACATTGCAGCTTAAGCCCTTAATGACCCCCGTCTAAGACTAAACATGGGGTCAAACAGGGTGTTGCCTGGACAAAAAGCAGGAGAGGCGACAAGGGATCTGGTTCATAGTCCCCGTCTTTACGCCTCTATGCCTCTTTGACATAAGCTTGATAGCAAATTCTCCCAAGCTGCATGGAAATTATATAATGTGTCTCTTATAAATGAATACTATATCTGAACTTGCCATATTTTAATTATATATTTTGGATTTTGTTTTTGAACATAAACATCTCGGCAGTAAACAACTTTTGCCTGTCTGTGTGGTCTGCGAAGCGGTTTCACTTTACATTTCTGTAAAAGAGTGGATTAAATGAGCACCTAAGAGAGAAAAAGCCCATATTTGTACCAATTACACTCACTCACACCAGCCACCACTCCATGTAACTGCTGTTGTATCCTAACAATTCATTTGATCTGAGACAAAGAGAACTTCCTGTAGAGCTTGTCAATATATCAATATCAATTTGATATTGGGATATTATGTGAGACTAGATATCTGCTTAGATTTTGGATATTATAATATGGCATAAGTTGTGTCTTTTTCTGGTTTTGAAGGCTGAATTAGAGTAAACTGATGTCATTTTCTGAACATACCAGACTGTTGTAATTGTTCTATTATTTGCCTAAACTTAGCCACTTAGTCATTATATCCACCTTACTGATGATTATTTATAAAAAATCTCACTGTGTTAATATTTTGTTAAAGCACCAATTGTCAACCCTACAATATTGTTGCGGTATCGATATCGAGGTATTTGGTCAAAAATATCGTGATATTTGATCGCCCAACCCTAACTTCCTGTACATTTGGTTACGCTAGACTGTCCCTAGATGATGTTAGATTGTATTAATTTATTATTGTTGCGCCCTGAAATAAATATAAAGTTGTATCATTTGAACTTGCAATTGCACAAAGAATTTGGACATTTTTTTGTTATTCCGTGAGGAAATGCAATTATATTATAATATATACTATAATACTGCAAGTGAGTCGTAAAAATGCTTAAAGAAAGTTTAAAGATGAGTAGCATCCAATAAAAACACTTGAATTGGAGAAGCTTCGTCGGGGCAATCTGCAGCCCGGGGGCAGGTGCCTGAGAAGATGGGAGACGTTCAAGGGAAAACATCCGTCCACCAAAGCTTCTTAGTTTGTGTGTGAAATAGTTTAGGCTAAAGATTGAGACGTGATTGTGACCTTTGGCTCTTAGTAGTGGCTCTGTATTGGGTTATTTTTGGTGTAAAGCTGTGGGAAATTGCATGCCTTCTTCCAGTTTTAATCACTGGTATTTAAAAACTGGCTGAAATAATGTTTATTCATGAATTCCTACAGACTGTTACTTAATACTTACTATTGGAATACAGTGCGATAGCCATGTAGCTAAATCAGGTCCACCGTGATTATAAGGACTGTTGAACTAAGATGTTTTGGATACTTTGTATCATGATAAATGTGATGGACAGGGTGACGAGGCAATTACCCTGAATGAGCCTTCCCACAATAAAGAGCTTGATAATCATCCATGATAAACTCGGGACATGACTGCTCATGTTGCTGCCGCTGTCTTGTTGTGTGCGGTGGGAAGGCATTCATTTGGTTGCCGCGGTCTAACTCAGTCTCCAATAGTGTCAATTTATGTCTTCAGTCTGGTCTCTATGGCTGCTGGTTGGGCCGCTGCCAGCTCGGTGGTGCTGAGCTGTGAGTTCAAGAGAGAAGAGCTAGCTCAGAGCTGGGTGTGATGTCTATATGTGTTTGCTTGGTTTTCCACTGTCCAAGTCCAAATGAAATGAGTGACGGCTATGAAGGCTCAGCGTAGTGCCGGGAGTTTTTTCACAGCCAGTAGGCTTCAGAGTCTGATTAACTTGTTTACGCGGACAGAGAAGAAGTGGATTCTATTGATTCCTTCTCCCTTTGGAGCAGTAACAGAACACGTTTAAATAAAAATGGGACAGTCGTGTGTTTTCAAAGGGAGCGTCTCAGGGCCGACGTCTAACTCATCTGGTAGAGTGTGCGCCCCATGTAGGCTGAATCCTTGGCAGCGACCCATGGCCCTTTGCTGCATGTTGTCCCCGCTCTCTCTTTCTTTCCTGGCTCTGTAAATGAAGGCCATAAGAGAAAATCTTTTTCTTTTCTTTTTTTAATTATTTTTTATTAATGAAATTAAAAACAAATACAAAGGTGGAATCTAGGTTTTTCAAACCCCCTAACTACCACTACCATGACAAATAAAGAGGAGCGTTATAATATGTTGTGGTCAAAACATCAAGCTCTGACAGTGACATTCAGCTGTAGTTGTTGAGACAGACAGAGATAAACCACAGCCTGAATCATTGCCCACAAAAGTGGCTCTGCATGCCAATAACACGTTTCCAGTCAGTGGGACGCAGCTCTTCTTCTCGTGTCTTCTAGAGGATTAAAAGCCCCACTGAGTAACTAAACATGTCTCACCATTTTGCAAACCAGAGTCAACTTATTAACATGGGACTATAGGGGTCGACTGTGGTTGACATTTCCCCTACAGTCTCTGCAACACTGAGGGGAATGTGGTCTCCCTTTTGTATCACCCAATGCCTCAAATTATAGCACACTCTGATGACATAAGCACAGTCATTTTAGGAACTTCCAAACAGCTTCAGAACTACTTGCAATGTTATTTAGAGAGATCTTGGTGAAGATTTTCATGGTGAGCTTGCATCTCAATGAAGTTTTAAAACAGCAGAGTTCCAGTCTTTCCTTTATTACACTCCAAATAGAACACCTTGGAAAAGTATCCTCCTGCCCTTGAGCTTTTTCAAACTCTGCGCTGGCATAAGGAAGATAAGAAATACCTTAGGACACCTGCTCCCAGGAACAAAAATGTCCCCCGTGTGTAGATTTCTGAATAGCCTTTAATACCTGTTAACATTACACTCCCTTCCCCCGTCCTCGGCCGCAATTAGCTCACCTTTCAGTATAAAAGTCCTTCTTGGCCTGCTGGCCAAGGCAGCAGATGTTATGTTGGCCTGTTCACGCAGACATGCTTGATCCAAGATGATTGGCCGTAATTATAGGCTGTAAGCTGATAGTGGGGGAATAGGCAGCCCATTGAGATGTCAGTCTTCCCAGTGTTTATGAATGCATTCAGACACTGTCACGGGTACAGCCTCGACAGCAAGAGGGTTGATAGAATGAGGGGAGGTAACTGTGATTTCAATAGGAACACCTGGAGAATTGGACTGGGTTAAACAGTGGTGTGTGTGTGTTGGAGGGGGACAATGTTGGGAAACATTTTCAAAGAATTTGAAATGTCTTCAGTTTAAAAGGAATAGTTGACATATAGGGAGATGCGCTTATTTGCTTTCTAGCTGAGAGTTAGACGAAAAGAATCGAAGCATTCTTGTGTCTGCATAGAGACGGGCAGGAGGCCACAACTGGCCTGGCTCTGTCCGAAGGTAACAAATCCCTCCACCTCTAAAGCTGAACATATCATGTTTGTTAAATCCATAAAGCACTTAAAATTCACAAATTTTTTGTACGGATTAAGCAAATGAGTTACAGCATGTTAAGTAGTGAGCTTTAGCAGTGCTGGCAGGTGGATTTTTCACTTTTTGGACAGAGCCAGGCCGTCTGTTTTCCCCTGCTTCTAGTCTTTATGCTAAGCTGGGCTAGCAGTCTCCTAGCCTACGTACTTACGCTCAATTTTCATTTCCTTTCAGTACTACGTCTGGGTTTGTGGTATAGTGTTGGGTTTTTTACTGCAAAATTGAGGCTGTGCGCTAGAGTTGTAGTTCCGCAATGGCGGCGGAGAAAGATGCGAGCAAAGCCATTCAGTCCGTTGTAGCAACACTGCCGAATATCCAGAAGTTAAAGCCCGAGCAATAACAATCTTTTCAGACTTTTGTTGGTGGCCATGATGTTGTGGCCCTCCTCCTGACAGGTTTCGGAAAAGTTAGATTTTTCCAGCTCGCTCCGTTGGTGATGAAGGAGTTGACTAAGGCTAACGCTAGCGATGCTAATGCTAAATATAAGCCTTGTCGGTTCCCCTTGTTGTTGCACATGCGCATGACATACGTCACGACCAAACATTAGTGATTGGTTATGGCAGATCCAGAGTGGCTCTGGGCAGATCCAATAGTTTTCAACTTCAACAGAGTACCCGCCTTCAAGGAAATTACCACTTGTCAACGGAGAGACACTCTGTACAAATGAAATGTACGAGAGTCTGGGAGGACCAGGCTAACGGTCACTAAGCTGTGGCTTCATATTTAACAGATAGATGTAATAGTGGTATCACAATTCTGACCTCACTGCAAATAAATAAAATTTCCCCACAATGTCAAACTAGTCATTTAATGATCCCTGTTGTAAAACTTTCTAAATCTATGAGCTGGGCTTATGTCTGTGTGTGTCCCCATGTGAACAGAAATGTAATTTATTTTAATGAGTTTTGGTCCCAGCAGAAAAAGAAGTTTGAAACCTGCTGCAGGGGGCCCATCAGCTATTTGTCATCAGCTCATTGAATGAATCACAGCCTTGTTGCATTGTCCCTTTAGACTTGAGCAAAACAAATTCAAGCAACTTTGTCAGTGTGGAAGGAAAAGATAGAAATGAGAGAGAGAGAGAGCAGCATGTTGGGAGGCACCTAATTGTCTACTGCAGCATGTAATGACAAGCTAACTTCACATCAATCTTTCATTATTAAGAGCTATTCCTGTCTTGATGCAGTAGGCAAACCGATTCTTCTTCAAGATGGCGCTGAATTAGGCGGGAGACGCTCAGTCTGTCCGCTAACTAAACTGCAAGAAACGAGTAAAAGACAAAAGTGAATAAATGTAAAGTGTTAGTAGCTAAATTGAAGCGAGGATTAGCTGAGGAAGTTTAGTTTGCAAGTAGATCAGTGAGATTACTTTTGGAAGTGTGTGGAAACCTAATCAATTTTAGGCTGGTGGTTAGGCCCATGTGTGTTGCTTGGGTCAGTATCATCTCATAACATGCTTTGTTATCGCCATGATCAGCCATCAATGTGATCCCAAAATGTCTCAGATTAAACATAACTCAAATGTTGACACTTTTGACACTTGTCATTTTTATTTATATTGCATGCAGAAATGTCAGTTGTATTGCCTTCATTCTTATAGTCATCCTTTTAGTTCACAGCATCAAGTCAACTTTGAATGTATTTCAGCTGTTTCTATTGGCATTTTACCTTTGAGAACATTGCCCCCTATCTTTGGAAACTATATAGCAACTTCTCTGCTTTTGTGCAAGACTGAAAGAGACCTGCTGATACAGAACAAATATGACAGATGACAGAGGAGAGAAGAAGCTTAAGTGAAACTTTTTAATTAAAAACCATTGCTTCATTTTGTATGTATTGCATACTGCACTGGCCCATTCGTCAGCTATGAGCAGGAATCAGTGAAACATTGAAATTGTGGTGAATGGTTGAGAATGAGCGAACTGGGCACTGTGCCAAGGCAGGTCGGACATGGAGAGTAGGAGGAGAGAGGACCCAGAGTGGGTAAATACAGAGAGAGAGAGAGAGAGAGAGAGAGAGAGAGAGAGAGAGAGAGAGAGAGAGAGAGAGAGAGAGAGAGAGAGAGAGAGAGAGAGAGACGTGTGTGCGGATTTGACTCATCTCCATCCTCTTAATAACCCGACTGGATAAAATATGCTTTGAGTGGAGATGATTACCTCTTTATCACTGTTCTCTATATTTATCCCCCCCCCACACACACACACACACTCTCTTCCTCTCTGCAGCTTGTAGCTTCTCTCCCTCTTCTTCTCTCTCTCTTTCTCTCATCCTCTCTGTACTCAGGAAAATAAGCCTCAGTCTCAGTAATGCTGTTCACTTCTCAAAAGTCCTGAAGAGATTAGTTCTTTGAACTTGTGTGGCTTCATGTTAACTTTCCTAACTTTTAAAGGTAAAGTACATCAGATGACACAAAAGTTTGCTTCAGCGAGCTAGAAACTTGTGTGTAAGCTACAAAAGACAGTCATTTATCACATCTAGTAATGACTAGGGGTGGAACGTTACACAGAAGTCATGGTTTGGTTCATACCCTGGTTTTAGAGTCAAGGCTCAATACAGCAGAAAAATTCTTTAATTTTTAACGGACAGTAGTGCAAGTGTCAAATGCAAACACAATCCTCTCGCTCGGGACCGACGTAGCATTTTGCCTACTGGAAACTTTGGTATAGTTATAACTATAACTATTTTCATTATAAAAATAAGAAACATGTTAAACACTTACACTGTACGAACATTGACCAAACACTGTCCCAAAAGGCAACAGGTCACAAGAGGCTGTAAAACTGAAAAGCATCTATCATGCTATGGAATCAAAAATACAAAATAAATAGAATATATATAGTAATTAGTTCCACCTTGGCTATGTTTAAACATTCAAAGTAGATCCCAACCGACAATATTAGGCATTTCCCAATCTATTGGTACCGGCATTAATAATAGCCGAAATAAAAAAACAACAACTATTTTTTTGAATATTCATTTATCAGAATAATTTATAATGACAAATAAATGATTTTGAGGAATTAATGTTTAAAAATAAAAACGGAGTGTCAACCATGTTTTGAGTGTTGGCTTTGCATAGTTTGTCCACCAGAGGACTGTCTACAACGTCCCTGTTGTATTATTTTTTTTTTTGTGTTTTTGTTCAAAGGACTTTAAGTTTCATGTCTTATTTTATACGTTTTATCAGAATTTAAATTATTTTTATGTTCCTCTGTTCTGTTGTAACAATAAATCAAATTATTATCATATTATTCTAATGAGAACTCAAATAACTGAAAACTAAATAAAGTGAAAACTACAAATAACTGTTAGGGAAATCTGTTTTTGTTTCGATACTTCTAGATTAAAAAATATATATATACATATATATATATATACTGTGTGTGTGTGTGTGTATATATTGTAATATAAGATTTTTAAATAATCAAATATTTGTATTGGTATCTGCCGTAAAAATCCTTCGATCGGGCTCTAATTCAAAGAACACAAACATTTATCGTACCAGAATTTGGCACATCGGGGTGATGCCATCGAATGTGTGTTAGCACGTTTGATGTGTTTCCATTTTCTATATCCTCCTATAATGGAGTCTTATACACAACTCTCTCCGTTACTGACCGCTCGCTATAGTGTGACTGACTTTCAAGCCGATCCGCTTGTTATGCTAACCTCAGTACGTGTTGCGTGTGGCTAAATGTTTCCGGGCTGATCTCTCGCCTTGTGAACTTTCGCAATACAAGTAGCAATCTACAGACAATGTGTAGCATGCGTCTGCAAGCACCGAACCAGGAATCCATTACCGATAAGAACCGTTATAGCACTAGTAGGAAAAATCCAGCCCTGAAACATGACCTTTTATGTTTTTAGTTTTACTTCAGTGAGATAGGTGCCACATGCCAAAACAATCAAAGACAATACAATAGGAAAGTACCTGCACACTGGAATCAGACCTCTCTTAGGCCTACTGTTAAAATGTTTCAACCCAATACAGGTCATCTTTAGGCAAATAATTAAATGAAAGTAAAAACAATGTCATATGATTTATTCAACATTTTTTATTGGCAATATCTCTGCCAAGTGCAGTCACCTCCTTTAGTCTTGTCCTCATCATAAGTTATGGATAAACCTTTCCTTACCTCCAGGCAGTAACTGTGGTCTAAACAACAAACAACATTTACCAAGATAAGCATGCATCCCCTTGCCTTGGGTTAGCGTCAACCCAACCCAGCCCATGTTGTTCTTTTGCACAGCGCACTACTGTAAAGTGCTCTGCGGCTAAGCAGCGTTGTGGTGGCCTGAGATCCCCATTGTACGTTCAGATCGTCGAGCAGAGACTGTTTTCCCAGCTGCCCCTGGCACGCCAGGCATGAGAGAACGACGGAGAAGTGACGGATCCGTATCCCTGAGGATTAGCATGCAGAAGACATCCTGGTGTTGAGCAGGAGCGGATTTAAAAGCACTTTGCTGATAATAATGCAACTCTGAAGTTGGCAGACTGGGGAGGAGGACTCAAGACCCTTTAGGAAGAACGAGCAGAGGGGGAAAAAAGTGCTCTGCTGGAGAAAAGAAAACACAACCTCATCCCTGCACTCTTTGAACTAGGATCCACCTGCTCTCTCTTAAAACAACTTGTCTGGCTTTTTGTTATTTTTCTGCTCACCACTGTAACATATACTCACATGGAGAAATGTTTAATGTGTAGCGCAAGGGAATTTTGTGGATATCTTCTTCATGTGGTTATATTCCCCACGCTGAAGCTAAATGATTTCTTTTTGTCAATGTTATGACATGTGAAATGTGCCATCATATACTCTGTGCATATAAGATATTCTTAGGCAGTTGCATTTCATTTGATTGGCACTTTGGGGAGCAAGTAATCTTGGAATAAATGCAATTACAAGGTGTACTAAAAAGTGTATTGCAGGGAGAACGTCCTTTGCAATAACACACAGGGCCCTATTTTAACAATCTAAGCGCATGGTGTGAAGCGCCTGGCGCAGCTGCGTTTAGGTTATTTTTAGAGTTATTTTTGTGTAAGGAAAGAGTGTTCCTATAAAATAACCACAACTCAAATACAGTCATACAGTTATTAAAATAATCTTTTCCAACTTTTAATGCCAGTCCAACATTCATTTTATTATTCCACGGAACTCTTTCTAAAACCTCTTCTATATCTCACCCAAAGTTAAGCAATTCCTCTCTCAAAGTTTGTTTTCAAAGCTCTCTCCTGTGGGTGTCTAGACATCTCAATCAGCAATGATATGGAGGCTGTCAGTAAGAGATATGTTCATCCATTGCATTCATCTCAGCGGGCATCAAAAGCCTCCAACAGCCGCCTCCGTCACACCACAGGTGGAGGATACGCTATGAAATGGCACCATTGTCATCTCTCCGAACCATCTGCCTCACTTTCTCCAGCCCCCCTTCCACTGCCACTTGTTGATTTCACAGAGCAGCCACAATGGGCTGTCACCTTGTAATGAACCCTGAGGGTGCAAGGCACTGATTTAAAGTCCCATTATCGTCACAGTGCAGAGGGGCTGTAAGAATGATGACTGAGGGACGGCGGTTTGCTGGCTCCGAGCACAGATGGTGCTTTTTCACACAGTAAATGTTACTGGTAAACTGTGCTGAGACTGTTGGACAGTGAAAGTTAAAGTGTGCACTACAACAGACTGATGTTGTTGCGTTTTCTCATTTGGCGCCTTCTGGCAAGTACATTTCTCCAAGAATCTCTTCTGATGAGTAATTTCTGAAAACAGAAATAAAGCTGCAATACTCTGCACCACTGACGTGGAAAATGAAAACCGGCATTGCAATTAGTACATTACGGAGCATCTATAGGAAACAATGCAGGTATGTCCTTGACATGAAAAAAAAGAACACGTCTTCTGTTGTGGCTGATTGTGTTGACTCTTGTTGCCCAAGCTGCTCCGTGTCTTTGCTCTCTCCATGTGAGCTGTGTTTGAAAAGGCAGCGAGCAGCATGAGGCTGGAGCGACTATGTCCGCTCATGTCACATGGCTCTTTTCATCTCTCCATGCTGCTATAATGGCAGGGCAGGGGGTTAAGGGAACCACAGTGGCAAAGCATGCTGGGATACATGGACTGTGAGTCACTCTCCCGCCAGCGGAGGGTTGGCGGTACTTGTTGCTAGGGTACGCTGGCAGCTGCTTCAGCGCTACGTGGTAACCGACCTATCTGGCATTAGTTCTGGTCAGACCCCTGTAGGATGTTATTCAGCACCTGCATTTTAATTCTTCATCTGTATTCAAATGGAGGACTATTGTAGGCTAAAATTTGTCTTGACAGTTTATGTTTTAGGTTTTAAGCTCTTAAAATCCAACAGAAATGCAAATACATATTTGCGAGGAAATCAATTGATGTTTGTCTTGACTTGGACATGTGCATTTGGTCAAAACTGTAACTAGCAAACACGATTTCAATTAAATGTTATGTCCTTTTCTCTAATAATAGCAGCCTCTATATTTTGGTTTTAAAAGATGTTTATTCATGTTGCACATTGTTCACAGTACCACTTCAATTCTAAGCCTTACATGCAGCTAACAAGCTTTCTGGCTGACGTTGTTAGCCAGTGCTTAGCCCCCTCTGCAATTTGAGCTCTACCCACGTTACCCCATTACTCTGTGCATTGCATATAATGCAGGGGGAAACACAACACTGAGTGTGCAGGAACTACCCAATCTTGAAATAACTTGCACTACTAAGTAATGTCTGCTGGTATATGTTTAATTAATGTTTAAATAATTATTACAGTTTGGTTACATTACCAAAACCACTTGGATAAAAAATAACTAGTAACTCAAATACAACTTCTGCCCCAGTCTACTGAGTTTTGTTGAGTAAGATGTTGTTGTCATGATCTGGGGTCAGACACAACCTCAACCTGGTGATTGTCAGTCCAGCCACGGAAAACACCCGCTTTTCGAGGACTGACATTGCCGGGATATGGACAGGTACCCCTCGGGCTAACTTGTCCAGTGTTTGCACTCCCCTCGTCCGTGTCAGACAACGCAACCGTGTCTCCGTGATCCTGATAAAATATTTAATTAGTGCCACACGAGTGAAATTCATTTAATTGCTTCAAGACTCACACTACGCAATTTAATCAATAACAAATTAACGTGATCGACGAAATCTGATAATCCCATAATGATCAATTATCGATCGTTGATTAATCATGTCCATCTTAATCTGTACAGTCCGTTCTCCAGCCAGTAGCACACCATGTAATGTAAGCGGTTTGTCTGGAAACGCATCACCCAGATGTTCCAGGTTTAGACACCGTTTCCAAAAATTTGTCAAATATGTCCTCCTTTTGGAAAACTGGACACAATAGCTGCAGTATCATCATAGTTTATATTTCCTCACACACAAAGTGAGGAGAATTCAAATATCAGTTGGACTAAAACTCTCGGATTTCAGCGCTTCTCTGTGATGGACATGCTACGTGTGGATTTTCAAACAAAAACAGCCAAGGATTACAGATGCTGAGTTTGTCACATCACTCACCCTGGATGAAGAAACATGGATTAAATCCAATCTCATGTCTCAGCTTTCCCAAGAATCAGTGAAATGACTTGTGGGAATGATGTGGGAAGGATGGGAAAGGTGTTTCATTACACACACAGAGATGTTTGAAGCTGTGTCAAAACAGATTTGTTCATAGAGTTGATGGTTTACGTTTAGCTGGTTCATTAGTATATCTAATTGTCACCGCTGCCAGTTCGGGGTTTCTGGAACGTTTCTGGTTTTACTAGGTTTCCTTGCCTCCTCCTGGTGAAATTAGCCACGTCTTCTGCTTATAAATCCTGCTAACCTGCCAACATTTCACTGTTTGCTCCAACAATGTTCCCTCTCTGTTCGGAACCCCATCTTAATCCTCCATGGCTAGACATGGCCATTCACAACACACTGCTGTTGAATCGATCAGACCCTTCTCAGGCACTTCTGCCCTGCCAGAGAGAAAAGCAGATTCAAATGCAATAAAATCAGATTGCAAGCAAACAAGAGTTGTTTTGGTCAAAAAATTAAAGTGTATCCATCCCATCTCACTCAAGATTGATTGATAAAATGATCAGTTTAAGGCTTCTTTTTTGCCACTAGCTTGACCTTTTATGGAGACCAAGTGATAATGTCTGGACGTGCTGAGTTCGCATTGTGAATCAGGCTATGAAAAAGAAGAGTGCATCCTCCACAGCACTAGCTAGCTCATCAGGCATGCGGTCCCAGCTGGCATGGAGGCAATATGAAACACATAAACCCTTCAGATATTAATGACTGTGTCGAGCTGAAAGCCTCTGATGCTATTCGGAGATAGGCGCTAAATGTCCCTGAGTACCGTACTGAGAACACAACATTATATGCATTCATATAAATATCCTCTCGTCTCTTCACAAGACCGCCTGTCCTTGAGTTCCCATGAAAATAATAAAGAGGTGGGCCTCTTGTAACTCAATACTCAGATATTGCCTGCAATGGTGGCGCTGAGAGATGAAATGAAATCAGAACAAGGTGATGACAATGATGCCACTTGTGGTCGAGTTGGAGACTTAAGCATCCATTCCCCTCATATTTCAC
>NC_048427.1:3864085-3888450 GCF_013103735.1 Etheostoma cragini | reverse complement strand
CCCGCAATCTTCACTGTCCTTCTTGAGCTTCAAAGCCCTTGGAACTCCTTGACATTACTGGTAGTAATAATAATAATCACAAACCAAGTGCTTCCAATCAAGCAGTCATGACAGCACATGGTAAGACTAGTAGGACAATAAGTTATCGAGAAGGATTAATATGAAGTAGGATAAAAACAAAATCTAGTAAAAACAGGTGGTCACTGTTGATTCAAGTGGTAATTTTAATTAAGTACAAAATTTGGTAGTCATTAACTTTGCATTTTGTTCTTTTTTTGTGCAGATTTTAGTGATTGCATCACATTTCTTTTACTAAATTCAATAACAATCTCTGTTGCAGATATGTGTATGCAGTATGTGGTTGCTGCCGGGCTGACGTTTTTTGAGTGGTTTTTGCAGCCTTTTAGTATGTTTTTGTTGTTGTTTTTTACAAGCAAATAAACTGTTATGTCACAGCTTAACTGACGAAAAATATTCAGTCACCAGTGAGAAAAGTGCCAGTGCTAAACACCTCTGATTGGGTCAGCAATGTTTCCCTTAGGTCCCCTATTTCACTTTTAAAGATGGTTTCCCTGTTACTTCCTTCTTCTAAAACAATGGTAAAGATAACCAGGAGCAAATGCCAGGAGTTGAATTTTCATTTAAAAAAAAAATGATAACCAGTGTATTACTGTATGTCAGATTGCCTCCTAAATTACCATATGACTGGTTGCTGACAGCAATATAGCATTTATCTGCAGTACGTGGGAACTAACCGCAGACAGTTGCCTTGTTCATGGACTCACGGTGGTTTACAGTGATGCGTTGCTGCAGAATGAATATGGGAGAAAACACTGGAGTTGATATTCAGCGTAACTATTTAGTATTAAAGCTCCCATAATATGCTCATTTTCAGGTTCATAATTGTATTTTGAGGTTGTACCAGAAGAGGTTTAAAAGGTTTAATTTTCAAAAAACACTATTTTTGTTGTACTGCACATTGCTGCAGATCCTGTTTTTACCCTGTGTGTTTGGGTTTCTATTTTAGCTACAGAGTGAGACCTCCCACTTCTATGCTATTTTTATTGGGGGTCTCACTTGCGCAGTAGCTAGGTAATGATAACATCAGCTAGACTAAAGGCAGATGACATTAAGAAACCTTTCCAGGTTTGTATGCATGTGGAAGCACCAGAGACACAAAATAACACCCCAAATCCCAGAAAAAGGGTTTTGTCTTTATAATATGGGCACTTTAAAATATATACATTTCTGACCTGACGGAGGTTCTGGTCGGTACAATTATAGGGGAAACTTTGGGGTCAGTGATACTTTGGATTTGACCTCTGCCTGGGATCTAAACTCCAACTACAAACAGCTTTTATGGCTCTAATTTTGTATTTGCCTAGTTTTAATTTGACATGTGCCCCATCCTAGTTTTACAGAAAAACTGCAGCGGAGGACAGAAGGGTAGACGTGGTCGGGCATCCCCAACAACCAGGCCCCTAATCACTTCATGAGATGGGCCAAGAGGCTGTCATCTCCGGGGGGTCCCAAATGTCCTTTAACGCCCAGATCTTTCACACACCTGCCACTGTCTTTTATAGGGGCTGAAAGGCAGCTCGTACACTGGATCTGTGCCGATGAGACCAGTTATCAGCCCCTCCTGCAGCACTACAATAACAACGTCAGTGTCAGGTTCCCCTTCAGCAGCACACTACACATGGACGAGGGGCAATCAAAGGCCACTCTTCAACCTAAGGGAAAATTGGCCTGAATTTCACCCTCGCCTGTTCTTCTCTCAAGAGCCTGTAGCAGACTAGAAACTCACAGTGAGCCAGTGTCCAATTTCTCTGCTAGTTTACCCTCTGAACTGTGAGGACGGATGGAGGGGTAGCTTAGCCTCTTATCGAGACCTCCAGGGACGGGTAGCACTGGAGCTGGATGGGCCCAAGAGATCCTGGATTTCATGACACGCCTGTTAGGAGTTGGCCTTTGTTGTCTCCCCGTCCCTGTTATTTCCTGTTTGGGAATTTCCCTCGAACAGCAAAGGAACTGTGAACCATATTATTACTTGTTTGATGAAGATTCATTTGTTGAATGTTGAGACTCATGTCTAAAAAGCTGGTGTGACACAAGAAACATTTTTAATCCTTCTATTATTCTATCTATCTATTTTAAATATAGAAAAAATACTTAAAGCCCTTCAAATCAGCAACATAGTGTTTTCTTCTTAAACAGTGTCTGTTATACTGAGTGATCTGTAGAAACATGCTGTCAGCTTTTATAAAGACTAGTTTGTTGGACAAAAGTAGTTCCAATGAAAACGGCTGACACCCTGGTCTGTGGATTATCAGTGATTTTTGGGCGCTACACTGCAGTTTGATTTGTTTTATATAAACTTTAATTGCTGTGAGCAGTGGCACAATCCATTCACCTCCATTTTATCTGGGGGGGGGGGGGGGTAGCACAATTCTCACAGGCCTCAAAACATGGCCAAATAAAGTCAAAACTACATCTTCATGGCTACAATTGAAATAACCCAACCATTTAAGTTACTTTATTTGCTGTGAAGTGTACTAAGAGGAATTTGCTATTCAGAGTATATTGACCCTGATTAAACTGTGCAGTGCAGGATTTGCTCAAATGAGCTCTGTTTGGCGAGAATGTCAAGGAAATCATTATCGCCGCCTGTTGCCCAGAGTGCGGTGCCATGGTCGATCATCAGCACTCTGCTCTGCCAATACGTCTTGTTGCCCACCAAGCACAACATTCTCCATTAGCTTCAAGCCCACATCGCCACATAGCCGGGAGATGTGTAGCTTTTCTTTCCTAATGTCACTCGTGTACCTGTTTTCTCAGCAAAATGGGAGAGGAGAGGAGGAATTACCGTGGAATTATTTTGGGATGTTGTACTCACTCTGAAATCTTCATGCCCGACATTTAAAAGCATGAGCCAAGGTTAAATTATGGGTGACAGACATGAAAAAAAATGGTTGCAGTATTTGAATTGGACTGCTCTGCCATTCGTGAGACCAAGATCCTTTTCAGCAACGCATAGCAATACACCCAGGCAATGAATAAAAGAGTAGGTGTTGAGCCCTAATATCCCACATCTAGGACTACTGCCATTCTGAGGCGACAACGACCGCCAAGTCAAACAACAAAACTACACTCAGCATTAGCTACACTGTAATTGCCACGACTGGAAATGTCAAACAACGCCTTTGCTCCTGTGCAGTAACAAATTATTCCAATCTTTAAGGTTTAAAAATTAGATGACTTCTCGATTACATTACTCTTCATTTGTACTCAAGTAAACCCAATGAGCTGCTTCAGAAAAAACAAATACCTCTTGCCTTCAGTCACATTATATAGATCAGTACAAGCTGCTAATTGAAAAGAAATTGATGTTCTCCTTGGGTTGCCTTCAAGACTTCTGTACAATCAGATAATTCATCTCTTCTCTCTGAGCCTTTAATCCACTTGGCTTTGGTCCCCTGACCGAGCCACAGTCAGACTCAATTCATGTTTATTCTGGTATTTCTCCGTGCTGAAAGCAAGCCTTTGCAATTACAAAAATATTTATTTTCTTTAATACCTCATACCTGGCTTCACGCTCCAGCTTTGTAGAATTTATCCACCACATAGCGTAAGTAAAGGACCCAATATCATTTGTGACCATGGTAGTTTTATGGGTTCAAAAAAGGAAAACTCCTTCTTTTAAGGAAAACGTAATAGATTAACTCACTGTTAATTTGCAGAGAAATTCCAACACAGTCCTGGAAAGCCAGCAGACTGTGTGCTTTCACCGTCATACAGTAAGTGCGCAGGAAGCAGAGATATAATTCATAACTCATTTACAGCCTGTCTCATAAGATCAGGATGACTCAGAATTTATGACGAGCCATTATTCTTATTAGGCTTGTAAAAGAAAGCATTAGCCCACGCCAGGCATTAGTAAAATTCACTTTACCTAACAAGGGGCAGGCTGAGGTGACAGGACAGTTACACTCAATCAGAGCTGTACAAGGTGATGGCAGGATGCCCAACTTCAATATATTCAGTATGAAGTGCTCTAAATTGATAAATGTGACTAATTGTATAAGCTCTAGAGGGGAAATGGGAGGTAAGGAGCACAGCAAAGGTTGACATTTTGTAGGGAGAAGCATCCAGGCGTTAAAATCTGGATGGACAGCTGATTGCGTGCAAGGGAAGACGAGCAGCAACTCATCACTGCATGTCAAATTAAACCCAAGTCTCTTCCATCCATGAGATAATGATGCAAGACTAAATAAAGTAAACAAAGTGAAGGAGTTCGGACGCCCCATGCGGATCCAGATTCTGCACGGCAGCTTTAGGAAATCCGGCTGTCCCAGGGTGTGTCAAATCCCACACAGAGGAGCCCGGAGGAGTGAAGAGCCCAGGCCCGGTTTCTTTGATTTTCGCTCCATATGACACGGTTCTCACATGGCCTGATAACTTTGCAGCCTCTGTCAGACAGCTGGGCCAAACCCGGGCCATCTAGAGGAGGGAACAGGTGGGAGGAGGCCACCTCATTGGAAGAGGTTTGGAACCAGAAGCTATCTGTGGGGAGGTCTGGAGGGGAATTGTTCACATGTTGGCAGCAAAGAGCAAATTTGAGAGCTGAAGAGCCAATTATTTGATTTACACTTTGAATTGAGAGCTAGTCCAAATGGATGGAATCTATTTAAAATGATGGGACATGTCAACCTTTGTCTTGCTCTCATATTTTTGCCATCTCTCTACCTCTGTTGTAGAGGTTTGAAAAAACGTGTACTCTTCTGTAAATACTACTAACATTTACCAAAATCAGTTCTGCTGTCTTTAAAGCTGCACTAATCTAATATTTTTATATTATATTAACAATGGATCAAATGACCATATGTAATGTTAAGGGGTGGCTCATTATAATACACCCATAGAGAATTATCACCCAACAGAGCTCAAGAGTAGCTGTTGCCCAGTTGCCCTTGGCAACCAGATTAAGTCAATTGTGGCCTCATTTTTTGGCCTCTGGTTGCCCCCTTTGGTAACCACCTGTTCATATTTGTGTTTTTCTTTTTATAAAAACAAATCAAACCTGACAAAACTGGAAAATCTTATTCCAAAGAAGTCCATTTTTTATTCGGTTGTCTCCGTAAAGTTTAAACACAACAATTCAGTTGTTGTTCGTCTGCTTAACACACATGCGCGTTTGCCGTGAAAATGTTCTGTTTACGTTACAATCCAGTGCTAAAATGGCACCAGTGCCCGGTATCTACCGGATAGAACAGCAACGCAGATTTCGGTGCCTCATTAAACACGGTGAAAATGCTGACGGTTAAACGCTGTAGTTTGACTGTTTTTCACTGTAGAGGATTCCAGCACCGGGACGTACGACAGTCTGCCGCTAACGCTATGAGCTAAAAGACACAGATTAGCACTTGGACACTGCTGTTGTCAGAGAAGCAACACTGACGGGACTAAATTCCAAGTAACCATTTAAAAAGTTTCAGGGTGTTGCAAATGTTTGGTTTTATATGAAAATAGCTGGTGGATTTAAAACAAAATACAAATGTATTATTTATTTATTTATTAATGTATGTGGCTTTTTAATCTTTACATTGTTAGTTAATTTTCTACCCTGGCCTGGGACACATTCATATGCTATGATAAAGTACTTACTGGACTTTACTTATCATTGCACGTACAATAACGAGCATAGCTGTCCTCAATTTAGGACATTGTTTTGTCTCATCTCTGCTTTTTCATGCATCCACCGTGTGCGTTTGTGTGTGTGTGTGCTTCTAAAGAGGTTTTTGAATGAAGCTTTGAATGCCTGTCATCATATTTTATGACGTCATTACCCTAAAAAAAAAAAAAGAATCTTCAAACCAAATCCGCAATTTTAATTAAGTGATTCATTGGAGTAAATGAGGTTTTGATGTTATTTTTTCAACTTTCCTTGATGAATATAACTTGAGTTTTGTCAACATAAGTGCATGTGTGCAGCAGGCTAATCTAATATGGGCCTAAAATGATGAAGGTGATGAAAACAAATCCTATGCAGCAATCAGTCTTTTCAATCTTCCTCTGCAACTGTGCAGAAATACCGGGTTCAAACCGAATGACTAGACATGCAAAACAGTATTTGGTACAGCGTGTTAAGCAGGTGAAAACATTCAGACCAGAACTCTAAAGGAAAATGTTAAAAAATGGATATTACATTTAAACAAAAGCAATTAATTAGTGTGTTTTGTGTCATACAGCTGGCAAACCTCCTGGCCGGGGTATTAAATTCAGGATGACTGCAGCTATCGAGTGCATCAGTTCCACCATAAGTTAATGTCCGCTCATAGGCACTGTTTTGTGAAAGATATTCTTTATTAAGTCCCCAAGGGGGAAAACACCATTAAGGAATATGGATTCCATCCCACTCATATCATCATCAAATCCACCAAGATTCAAATTAACATCTGTTGTTGTTTCACTTCAATTTGCCATATACATAAAAGTGTCGTAAAATTCTGAAGAGTCTGCTTTAGGCACGAAGGATGTAAATATTTTGCTCAAGAAAATGTCAAATTAAGGCAGAGCCGATGCTGCGATGCGTTTTCCCACTGACAGTTTCTAATGGTTTTGTGGTGAGACATTAGTCCTTCAACTCCAGCAGGCACCAACTCTGGATCTCCTCATTGATCCCACACAAATCAGATGGCAATCTCCAACAGCGGGACACAATGCTTCATCCTGCCCAATCCATTAACCCCTATCACAAAGCTCTCACACTGAAGATGGAAAGCATTGGTGTCCCACTGATAGACAGAAAGACCGAGGGAGGAGTGAGAGAGGGCTAGGATTTACGTGTAAAAAAAGAAATAAGGAAACCTGCAGAGAGAGAGAGAGAGAGAGAGAGAGAGAGAGTAAAAGAAGGAGAGAGACGAGGTGTAAAGAATAAAGCTGCCATAAAAAACAAAAGTTCAAATAGAAAGTTCTGCTACACCGCTTATCTGATTTAAAACAAAGTTGGAGTATCAAATTCCACATTCTCACATACAGTTTTTACTGCAAAAACACTAATAGGAAAGCTCCAGTTTATGTCATCACATGACATGCTGATGAAAGCTCCGAGAGATAACATAGTCGGGCTACCTTTTGAGCTTAGATTATTTAGTTAAATACAGTTCCAGAGGTCAAGAATAAACTTCTATGCTCAAAATTGTACTTTGGATTGAACCTATGGAATGATGTAGCATCATTAGATGGATGTTCTGTGGTATAAAGCAATACATCTAGCTTAAGCCTAGGCAATAACACACTGTGATATAAAGTCAAGAAGGAAATAGACTTTTATTATTGTCACTGTGCTTAAAATACTCAGACAAACTAAGATTTATATCATTATCATAAGCATATTAGATATGTTATTGACACTGAGTAATCTAAGGGTAAACCTTGCACATTACTACTACTAAAATCCTGATTGTCCACCATGACCTGCAATTATTTTATACCCAACATTCAGACCACAGATAAAAAAAAATTAAAAAAAATAAAAAGCTGCCATGGCTAAACTGAGGTTATAATGAGGCTTTAAATTGAGCAGTGATTTCCTGGCTTACTGGAAAACAGTAGCACCAGCAGCCACCACACACGCCTGCAGGTTGGGGAGATGTCAGTGGGTCTTCATTAAAAGCCAAACCACAGAGTGAGGAGGAGGTTGGCCTCGCTCTCCCTCTTACTCTGTGCTGCGTTGGCTTTGTCAGCCCTTCTTTGTAATTAGAACAGACCTCCTCCTCCCTCTGTAATTAACAGCAATAGGATGTGTGCTGTATTCAGCCTCCTGTTTTGTCATGCTGATATTTTTCTGGGCCCGGGCCGATGCTGGGTGGGCCACATCTCATGCTGCTGCATTGTGAAAAATATAGATGTTTTTTAACACAATAGTTGTTTTTTTTACTCCTTTTTGTGGATTTAAAATATACTCGATAAGCCAGGTATCATACATGTAGTGAACAGCTGGGATATCAACATATGGGTTAATAACGTCATTATTATGAAGCACAGTAGTAGAATTACTTGGGGTACAGATTTATCCCGATACAATACCTGGGTTTTTGGTATTGGCCGATTACAGGAAGAAAAAGAAGTGGAATGGAATGACCGTATTGATGTAATCTGTGTTAGGGATAGACGGATTATCGGCCCTAGCTGATTATTGAGCAGTTAGCAGATGATCTGTATCAACGTTTAATTTGCCTGATAACTGAAAAAGTTATATCATTAAAAAGTGGTCTACTTTGGCTCAGCTACAGCTCTGTGTCTGTCCCTCTGCTTCGGTTACACCCCCCCCTGAGTCTGACTTAATGTCCCGCCCACAACACTATCTGACTATCTTTTACTCTGTACTATGTTGAAAGTTTGTCATTTATTAAATAATTACTTAAAGCATTCAAACAACATTTGTGTTTTGATTTTGCAACATTCCAAAATCTTAATTTTGACTTAAAGATTTTCATTTACACTGTATATGCATGTCGGATCCAAATATTCTTGGTTTTATTAACTACTTTTAATTGGTATCAACCTTAAAAGAACAGTATTGGTTGATCACTAATCTTTGGTACCATTTATTTTTTAAGTGATAACATAAAGTATAACTTTGGGGGAAATTAGAATGCCAAAGGTTTGAAAATATGGAAGACTTATTATTGTTAATATAGTGTACACAAGATTTGCTTTTCATGAGTTAGCTATTGTGGAAAGACCCAACCAGGGGACCAGCAGGCTAAGCCTGTCTGTACCCTGTAATTATGTTCCAAGTAATTAAAATAAAATTTCTTACTGTACAGTATTGTTCATTTAAACACAAATGTGTTACTCCCTTATTCCCTTGGACCTACCATTAGACACACAGTAGGTATGTTAATGGAACTTCATCTTCATACAAAATGTTACACTGGAATTTGTGGGCTCTGATATCAAGAGTTTCTAGGTGACAGTGAAGTGATGCTGCACAACCCTGACATTGATTGAAAGCCTTTGTTCTCTGTGTTAGAGTCGCTTAGTGTTAAAAAGTCGTGGTCAGGTCTTTGCAGGTCAGGGCCGATCCGAGGTCAACCGGTGTCACGATCCTGTGGTAACCTTGTGACTCTATCACGAGTCTGATGTCAGTTAAATGGCTTCCAGCTGCACAGAGGTAGATACAGCCCCAGGTCATGTAGTAGCAAAGGGTTTTGCAGAAGGGAGGTTTGATTGGAGTGAAGAAGGGTTGTGACATACTGAAGTAGTCAAGACGTGATTAGCGTAGACAGTGCATGCTTATCATACCACTCTCACAGATCCCTTCCAAATGATCAGAAGGGGGGTATCTATTTATTTTCATCTGATGAGTGTGAACAAATGTTCTCAATGTTTTGATGTGGCCAGCAAGAGCTGTGATTGCCTAATCCTGTTGAGACGACAACAGGGAGACCCGGGCCGGTTCATTTGATAGTCGCAGAGTGCAACATGGGCCAGATCTGCCCAGAGGGACATCTTTGTTAATAAGAGTTGGGCGTGTTTAATGTACCCTGGTAGATATTTCCTCTCTGGCTGTCCTTCAGTTGGCTCAAAATTACAAAACCTACCGCTGAAGAATTCATCATCGTCTACTGCCTCAGCCACTCAATCTTTTCTCTCCTCAAACAAGACTGTGATTGGATGATATTTTTAACCTGTTTGTCCAAAGGTCCTTGGCATATTGAGGAACGAAAAAAAAGAGCGACCTGAGTGGGAAGAAAGATGAGCCATCATCCAAACACATTTGTGTCAGGCGGTGTCCGATGTGTTGCAGTAATCTACGGGAGCACTTAGGTCTGTGACATGAAGGGGCATTCATCACGTTCCTCCTCAGTCTGTGGCAGGAGAATTTCAATGCGACACTCGGGCAATACATCACAGTGGATTTCTCTTCATGGCATGACGAGGCACGTTCAACAGATCCGCCTCGCATTATGGGGACCCTCAGGATACACCAACACTGCCCTCTCTAATATTCCAACATGTCAACAGAGATTGGTCTCAAAAAGAGGTCCAAAAAACCCACCTCTAAAACTTTAAAATGAAGGTGTCCATTATGCGCAGTGGTTAACCCAAAGAAAGAGCAGGCACAGGTCAAAGGCTGTAAACATCGGTGTTGAAATGCCTACGTCTAGACAACACAGAAAAGTAAAGCAGTGGCTGTTGGCCAGGTAAACATTAACTGGAGCTCCAGCACACAAGCTATTTTTGTTTAAGCCAAAGACTGGAAAAGCACTTGTCTCTGTGAATGGCAAAATATCATGTTCCACCTTCATGGGAGTTTTTACTGCAGCTAGGAGACTCTGGGGTGCTAATTAAAATGCAATGCCTTCAACTACCTATTTTTCTATAAACCAGAATCTCTGCTCTCTTTGTCCTCTTAGAGACTGTGTTCTGTCAACACGGTAGCTTTCAATTCTGTGGTAGCACTATGTGCTACGTAGTTCGTGGAGATGTTTGCTTTACCATGCAATGAAAGTGCAAATAGGCTGTCAAAGATAGGCTCTTGAATGATATCACGATTTTTTATAATAAAAGTATTCATTCTGAATGAATAGTCACTTCTTTTTTTTAAGAACACAACCAATAGCAAGTTATTAGGTACTTATTTTTCTCAAATTAGATCTCTCTAATTTGAGTTTATTTTTTCAAGTTAAGGTGCAGAGGCTTTTTGTTCGAATCAACACTATAAAAGATGATCAACTGTGTTGGAAGATATCTGTTCCTTTGACTAAAAGTTAAAGCCCGTGTTTAAGAGAAAAGTTAATTAATTAACAGTGTCAATGATCAAAGACAAATAAACTTGTAATCCCATACGGTCTAAGTTGTTTTGTTAGGAAGTTTGTGTTTCTAGACTTTGACTTAACTTCCAAGATTTCCAAAAAAGAGACAATTTATAGTGAATTTGGAGATTAACAAGGGAACTCAGTGACTTAGAAAACAAGTCAAAGGTAACGCAAGAGAACCTTGACAGACGGGAAAGGCTTTCCTAACATCACTGTTTAATAGTGCAGTGGTCGTGCAGTTAAGAGCCTCCAGGCTGAATCTTTATTGCTGTTTGAGATATAAAAGATGTGCTATTAATCTGTTCTATCTCTAACTTCTAGGTCATGAAAGATACCAAGCAGTAGAGGAGCAGTAAATGAGCAATTATCCAACAGCCTTGTTTAGACAAGACCTGCATGTTGCTGACAGTAAATTTATGAAGCCGTCCTAGAATTAAACTGTCAACAGTTTAGAAATCAAATTACTCCCAATGACAAAAAACCCAATCTCGCAGTAAAGACTTAAAAAGATTATCATGTGTGTACCAAACATGCACAGTAAAGACGAGACAGTAAGACAGCCATCATTATTATTATATATTCTATATCTCCAGTGATCCAGATCTTGTGGTCTGATGAACATTTTAGCTGAAATCACCTGTGTTTGTTTATACTCAGCACTAATGAAGGTTCACAGAATGCAATCACTCCCTAGAGGAAGAGCAGAGCATAGTCTGCCTGCCGCAAACAGCACGCACAAGCCGTCTGGTATGCAGCTGTGTTCTTCATTGGATTTGTTTGTTGTTGCTGTAACGCTGATGAGATCAGTGCATGGATTACACTCGTTTCACAGCCCTGTGTGACACATCTGCTGAGGCGCCCTCTGCAAGAAGATCAGGTCGAAGTTTAATCTGCAGAACAAAAAATGAATTTATCATTCATTACACGTCTGTGTTTTGGTCTATGACATGCGTGAGAGATTATGGAAGCCTGAACTCTTTGATTGGTTAGTTATGGTCTTTTCCACCTTCTGCTGATTAGCATAACATTTATCAATTCTTTTTCACATCCCTCATCCGTTTCTCTCACAACAAATGAATTCATCTATACAATACCTTTTTTTTCTCCTGTGAATTTAAAACAGCACTGATGGCTGTATTTGTGCGATTATAAAGGCTGGAGCACAGAGTGATGACGGGAATGAAAGGGAAAGGCTGCTTCCTGTCCAGACAGTGGGGATAGGGTGCAGTGTGCTGATGTGGAACATGGCCCAGGGAACATCCTTGCCTCTCTGCACGGCGCCCATTATCTCCCATAGTGTACAAAGCAGCCCTGCTATGGCAAACATTTCCTGCTTCCTCTCCTGCGACACAGCCAGGTCCACGTATGAAGCAGTAATGTGACTTCCCACTGTAACCCAGCTGGAGAACAGAGGATGGAGGAGAGCATCTCGCTGGGTCCTGGCCTCCAGATTTAGTCGGCAGGAAGCATTGTTAAAGAACAAAGCTAGTTTATGTTTTGGTGATACAGTGCTACATGCTCAATGAGGGTGATAAGTGCTGTTAAAATAGTCTAACCCTATATTTTCAGATTTCTTTGTAGACACATAAGCTGTTTTTAATGTGATATATTTTTCCGCGGTCCGTTTCAGTTTTGCTCATTAAAAGGAAGAGTTTGATTCATAAGTAAGAAATCCACCTCTTAAAATAGACCCCACTCTTCAATATACAGCACATATGCAGTAGTACTTCCCAAGACTGTCTTACCGGTTGATTTTTAACCATGATCATGATTGCTCCTTAACATTAGCTTTATAGTTTTAACTATACAGTAGGTGGCAGGAAAAAAAGGTAGTTTTTGTTGTCACAGACTAACAGTGTTGTCCTAATGATAGGGCACCAGATCAGAATCACATTGATCATTTTTGTAATTTAGTTTGGAGGACTTGTTTTAACAAAAACATGCATGTTAAGATCTATCTTTTAAGAAGCATGTCTGTGTCTTTCAATTGTGCAAAATGTAATAAATTGGAAAAGTTTTTTTTGCGTTCCCAAAGGCTTCAAGTGATTCAGCTTCACTGTGAAGGCAAAAAAAAGATGAAGTTTGTCTGTTTGCAAAAAAAAAAAATTCTAAACAACAACTGTGTTTTAAACACTTTGCTCAAAACAAGTCTATCCGAAATGCACAGCTTGGGCCTGAACAAAACATTTTTCTTTTCATGCATCTGACATTGCCTTCCGTCTGTTGTTTGGCTCGGCTTAGCTTGATGCATCTGTTTGTGGGGGAAAAAATAAAACACCTGCATATCTCTCTCCCAGCTCAAAATGCTCAGAAGTGCTGCCAAGTAGAACTGGACAGATGTGGGGACTGGATCTGCAGTAGACGACTCCATCACTCTCCCCACTCATCCCTCTATATCAATCTCTGTCTATCACGGCTGCTACAGTTGTCCTGAATCCCATTAGTTTTTGTCTGCTGCAAAGGGCATTGGGGAAGGGCATTTGGAGATGAGGAGGGAAATAAAAACGGGAAGAGGGGTTGCTGCTGCTCTACATGCTGTGCACTGCGGGGTCAGGAGCAACATGTGTGGTCCATCATGCCTTGACGTATTCTCGTCCTATGCGGTGGCATGTAGCCATCCTAACATCAGACTAATGATGTGTCTACTCCTAAAAATGTGCTCTCATTCAGCAAGGAACTGAGTCACAAAAGAAGTCAAAGAGGACAAGCGATCATAGTCCATTTCCTTTAAACCACTCCCGCCCCTGACCATATCCTGCATCACCATCAAATGTGGTATTTTCTCTCATGCAGACCGGTCCAGAGCAGGAAAGTAATGTCCGCAGATGTGTTTACGGATGTAAGCGAGTTACCAATAATTACGTTTCCTGGAAATTTCTAATCTCTCTGTCTCCTTTGCTGTCTTTCTCAGTCCGTCTGGTTCCCATGCGTTACTCCCACACAAACCTAGTATTCATTTTAATTAGGCTTAAATATTTGCTGCCGAGTAGTAGGCAAAAAGCAGATATCCAAGCGATATATAAATACAGCTCCTTCATCCTTTAGTCTTTCCTTCTTCCTGCCTCTCTTTGTCCAGGCTGATTTCTCAAGTTGAGTCGTAACATGCAGTTCAACATCATAAACTCCACACATCAGGTTTATGAGAACTAAGGTCGTTACTATTTTAGTTTTGGCCATTACACTGATAACATTGTTCTCACCAAGTTAATTGCTGAGATGTTGAAATACATTGCTAAAAAGAAGTCAGACAGGGCAACCAAAGACGAGCAGTCAGACACGCAGACAGGTTGTTAAGCAACACTAGGAAAGCTTTTCACAGAGGTGAGCGTTATAACTATTACTCAGAATTGTCCGCTGTATACATTCAGCTTCCTTGTTCAACTCCCTTAGCGTAGTTGTGCACGTTCACAGTTTGCCTGTGCGGTGAAGGATTATTTGGGTGCTCTCATTTTCTGTTTGCCTCCATTTTTCAGTTTAGGTCTAAATGAAGTGTATTTTAGATATCTGGCTACAGCGGTGCCTTGTTAACAACCTCTCTGATTTGTTTGTTTCTTGCTCCGTTTGACTGATGCCACCATGTTTCTAGAGCTCAGCAATTACTTTGAGTGCAGAATTGACTGGTAGAAATGCTGGCCAAAGCTACCAAAAAAGGCCCTAAACAATAATTTTTAGAAAGTAGAAATTTGGGTGAAAAGGTCCAAACTACATGACAAAAGTGGGTTTCCTGAAATGACTTGTGTAATTTGGTATTAATTGTACATACTAAGATATATTTCCTTGAAATGAAAGCACCATTTAAACACAGTTTATGTTAATTCATTATTGTAAACTTTATGTATGCTATGTTTCTTTATGTTCAACTGACCTGGTATGATGGAAAGACTCTCGAGTTATGCTGAAAATGTCTTTTAGATCACAGATTATTCCTTTGGACTCCAAGTGTCATGATTGAAGTTATCGGGCCATTTTTGCTCCATCTTTTGGAAACCGTAGAATTAACGGCCTGTTTTGATTATGTGAACCAGACGTGTGAGATGGGAACATGCCGCCATTACCTCTGCTCGCCTGTAAGCCTGCACAGAGGCTTTGGCAATGAGGTGATGTGTTTCACATTTCTCTTTCTCTTCACACTCTATTTGTGAGTCAAGCGGTTCAGCTTTCTCACTGTATGCTGGTAAAAAAAAAAAAAAAAAACTAACTGGGTCCTTTTGGGGTAGTAGTTAAAACTGAGATTCTTGTTACGGACTTGTGAATTTGACTATGACATTCTTCACATTATTGTGCTCTATTAAAGACATGATTACCTCTTGTATTTTGGGTCGCAGCTCGGAAAAGTGTCCGATTCTTTGACCCGTATATTGCTTCTCGGGGCCAATAACTAGTGTGTAACATTCGTGGTTACTTCCTTGGCTTGTCACTTGGTATATATTAAATATTGGACATGAAGGGTGTGTGTGTGGTGGGAAGGGACTGACTACAAAGGCATTATTCACTGGGAGAGACAGAGAGGGGAATGAAATCCAGATTGGACAGAACCAACGAGCATTGGCAGAGCAGGAGATGTAAGCCCGCGCAATTGGTTCAGTGTCCAGGGAGAAGTGCTTTTTGGAAAGTTTTGAAATGATATGCAAGGCAATGAAAGTCACAGCTACGGCGTATGGTTCTGGTCATGGTCATTTTAACGGCCTCTCCCCTCGCTTCTCTGTCTTCTGCTGGAGCATGAAAATAAAAACAACACGTCTACTTTGACAAGAATGTGGGACTAATCATGCTCGCTGCCTTGACTTAGATGTATGGATGGTATGTGAGTTTTTACCTTCATGTTTCATGTTCCTTGTTGTTTTTTTATGCCCATGAGGGTTTGACTGTGAATTTCCAATAGTTTGACTGAACAGAATGAAAGTTTAAATTTAAAAGTAGAAAAATGAAAACAGCCATTTCCTTAGTGTTGCAAGTGTTTGGTTCATGTCAAATCCGAGTTACTGTAGTTACCAGTTTATGACTTTTAAATAGGATTTCATGTCAACAACCAAGTCATAAATTGTGACAAGGAATTAGGGATCTGACCACCCACCCCCCCAATCTTCCATCTTGGTCCTTAATAATACAGAAGTGCCCTGAAAACTAAACAAATATGGATGCATCATGTCCACTGAAGCCCATCATCAAGATAATAATGTGTTTTTAATCCTTGCATGAGCAACTCTGACCAGTATTACTGCATTGAGTTCTTCAATAAAGTGAAAAGTCATAAACATGGGAATGTTTCCTTTCTGTAATTCATTTTGACAAAAAAAACCTTCTGATACTGAGTGGAGTCTCATACTTTATCTGTAAGGCCAATTATCATGGAGAAAATAAGGCTGGTTTTGTTCTATTTAGATTAGTCACATGAAAAGACCAAAACCAACAATGTGTGGGTCTGTCTCTCAACACTTTCTGACTTTTCTATCCTGTCTGGGGCACTCTGCCCCAAGCCCGTGGGTTCCTACTTTTTAAGGCTCCGTACTTTACTAGTCTCGCTTTGCCAGAGCTGCAGAGGAGGGTCTGGCTAGTTCACACAGCATGGGAAAAAACATGCTCTCATTTATTGACCTTTTTTTAAAAACCAATCACAACTGTCAGGTGCCCCGGTGCCGCTGCAAAATTGCCTTGGGAAGGAACTTGTTTTAGTGGAACTTGTGTATGTTCAGAAATAGTTTTAGTTGTGCAACAATAAACTCAGATAGGACAGAGAGTCTAGCTAGTTGTCTGGATTTACCCTGCAGAGTTCTGAGGAACAGTTACCCAAAGTCTCCATGAATCCACTAGTTTAAACTTCCAACACAAAGTAAGTGTAAGGTAACGGACATCCAGTCGAAAAGAAGGACATACGGCGGAATCTCTGGCGGCAACGGAGAAATCTCAAAAGTGGAAGGCCGTGAATGTAGACTAGTAGTTTACTAAGACACCTGGGCACTGTTGTTTTTAACCAAAGTTACTCAAATAGGAGTGAGTAGTGCATTTGTTGGGGACAGCTTTGGATTAATACCGATTTGGTGCTCCAGTGAGTATTCATTCTGTGTTTTTGATCAATTTTGAGAAACAGTGGAGCTCATTTGAACAGACGAATAAGACAATACTTGTTAGGAGGATCTATTAGTTGTTGGTTGTGATCCTTTCACGAAATGTAAAAAAATACAGGGAGATTATTTTCTTCAAGAAAATATTTTAAAAAGATCCCAATTTAAATTCCAAAATATTATATTGACATGGGATTATTAAACCAAAATATTTTTACATTTGTTTCATTTTAACATTTAACTGTTGAAATATTGCTAGAAAAAAACCCACTGTTGAATGAAGGCATGCTTACTTGGGCACAATGCAAAGAGTATTTACAGCTGAGCGAGACCTGGGTCCAAAGAGCATGTGTAAATCTCATTAGCTGTATATCCAACTGTCCTAGTCGTGCAATTACTAAATTATGAATGTGAAATTAATCAGAAAAAGGGCTTGGTGTTTGTGCTAGGGAGATTAATCTTGTCCTTGTTACGCCAAAGGCAAGAGGTATTATTCATGAAACCTTCATTTCTCACTTCCCCCCCTCCTGGAATGAGAAATATAACTCTGAGCCAAGAGCAAGCATTTAGTCTCCAACTCCATGGACCCTGACAAAACAGAGTTGTAATTATGTGAAATTATTGATATAAACAAACTGATGAATGGCCTTTGCACTCAGTTTATATATGTGACTGGTTTTATAATGTATAGGTGCATGTATGTACAGTATTTGCATGTGAGAAGGTGCATTTTTGTGAGAGTAAAGTGGGCGTTTGGTCTTTAGTGAGTGCGCAAAGGAGTGAATGGAAAAGGTCTTTGTTTAGTGAGTGAAATCTTTAGTAATGTGGTATGTGTTGTGAAGCATTTTTGTTTCCAAATCAATGCAGAGTAAATATTTTTCCATTTAGAGACCATTACTAGTTAAAGCCGAGGAGGGGGGAGTTATACTACTCATCAAATGTGAAAAAAATAAAGTCACAAATGAAAAATACTAAAAATGTCGAGGTTAGGAGGCACTCGAAACTGGTCGTAGCACTTAATTGAATCCGTACTGCTCTCGAGAGAAAATATCCGTGCCAAACGCAAATCTGCTTGGCAGTAAAGGGGAACAGTTAGGGAATCTTTAACGGGCCGCAATCCATTACGGAGAGTCATAAATGTCCTCGGGAATATACACATCATTACAGAGTGGGATGTGACTGTACTCTCGCAAAGGCTCATCCTCATTTATTCGCCCATAAGCTGAGCTTTTATTAGGACTTTGTATAAGTTTGTGTAAGTAAAGTTGAAGCTTTGTTATGATGATTCTTTATCTCAGTGTATCATGTTGTGCATGTTCTTTGGTAGGAAAATCCTAGGAACACAATGTACCGCTACCTGTTTCTAACTGTTTTTACATGACCAGTTTTGGTTGACCTGTTGAAGTCTTCAATTTACCTTTAATAACAATTTTTAGAAAAGGTGGTTGCCATTCCTCTTCACGGCATGTTGAATATACACAATGAGCTCAGTGGAGTCTGTACGGACCTTAATCTCTGCACTTTAACTCCACTTACATTCACGTCAATCCTAGTGATATTTTCAAACCTGTAACAAATTACTCACTCTCCCACCACCCTGTGGACAACTTGTCTCTGATTGGTGGGCTTTGCCCTCATTTGTCTTTGACACCCAGCGCTGGCTGGCCAGTAGTGCCATTCATCTCCCATGTCACTGGCAGACCAGGGCAGTCATGCTGTGAAGGGAGAAGTCTGGTCCTCCTTACAAAGCACCATCAGTTTGTCTCAGATCTTTGTCAGGACCAACCAGTCTGCCTCCAGAACATGCTATAAAATATAATTTAGCTGATTTATCTAGGTCCAGCTGTACTATTAAAGGCTGGGGCAATATTATGGATGCGTGTTAGGTACATCAGTGTTTTCCCTAGCTTTGTTGACGACAAGCTGTGCATATTTGGCGGGGCATTTAACCAAAACGATTAGTTAAGATAAGAAAAAGTGTGTGTGTGGGGGGAGTTGAATTCGGGCAGGCAGAGATTTTTGGCACCAAACCGGGCAGACACCAACGTTATCTTGGGCTAACTTGGTTCATACCGCCAGCTGAAATCAGGTACAGACATCATTTCCAAACTTACCTGGTAGTCCAATCTTCTCTTATCTTTCTCCAGGCGAGGTCCTTCCTTGCTCGATCCCTGTTGCTGATAAATCATACAACTCCGGGTAACCACTCACAGCAACAATTCATTTTCCCTCCTTGTCTCATTCATTCATTCAGTCAATAGTATTTTTCCTGCAGTACCGGCTCGATTCAGTTCTCACTTTGCTTGATGTCAAGTTGTGACGAGAATCTCATTGCTGATAGGCTTTTGCAATAAAGCGTTGAGTAAAGTAAATTTCTCCCTCAAGTTGAAATAGTTGAACTCACGCTAATGAAGCACATTTTTTGCGTCTCGGCGCCATTTGCGTCGGCGCCCCAGCTGAGAATTTGCATCTTTTCACATCTTTGCATTGACTTTGTATGAAATTGGTGTGAAGAAGCCATTAGGTGTGCGCATTTTGCGAGATGTCAAGGCATTATCTTTAAAGAACTTTTGGCAATTTTAGCCATACATCATGTGTCTCTTTGTGGTATTTTGTCTCTTTTTGGTCATTTTTGTTTTGTTGGAGCTGTTTTGGGTCTCTGTGCTAATCTGGCGTCAGTTTGTTTCCCTTTGTGGTAGTTTTGCACTTTTTTTTCCCCACATAATTTTGGACCGTTATTTCCATATCTGTGTCTAAAAAGCTGGAACATATTTTGGGTTAGGGTTAAAACTCTAAAACCTTGAAGACTAAACTCAAAGCTAAATAACTACATGAAAGTCTTTTAGTCCATTGATTCGTGTTAGGTTCTGCCCAAAACGGCTCGGGCCCTGCACCTAGACCTCATGGAGGCAAGGAAAACCCTGGACGTGATAATAATGAATAAGAATATAAGCCATTGTCAAATGTCAACAGTGCGTGACATTTTTGAGTCATGATGTATTTGCACAACCCACACAGCGTGGGGTTAGTCATCCATGTGACAAGGATAACATTTAATGAGGCGTCTTCTCCTCACATATCAAAATTTAAAAGTCAAACAGGCTTGTTCTTCAATCTGAATTTTTAATAACTGGCCGGTCTTTGTCAAAGGGCAGTTTGAGGGTTAAGTCTGAACCCTTTTAGGGCTGAGGTTAAAATATAATTTAGATCAGGTGCAGAGTGAGGTGGTGGTGGTGGTGGTTGTTTAATAATGTTTGTATGTATTCAGATTATAATGTTGCATTTCCACAATGAAAAAACAGTCCAAGTAAAAAGCCTGTAACTTTAAATAAAAAATATTGAAGTATTATCAAAAAATATATACCTTTTGAAACTATACATAAAATACATTGTTATATCTTTGGGTTTTGGACTGACAAAACAAGACATTTAAAGACATCGGGTGACGTTTTCACTATCCTCTGACATTATATAAATTAAAACAGCAAATAATTGGTATTTGCAGCCTTGCACTGTTTGTTAGTTTATTCAAAAAGATGTATTGTAATATCTAAGTTAAAGTGTTAATAATAAAATTGCAGTTGTCAAAGTACTACATTTGAAAAACACCGGTCTAGTAGATTGATTGAGGTTAGGGTAAGGTGTGTGTGTGTGTGTGTGTGTGTGTACAGTGCATTAATAATAAGTCACATTAGGTCCTATTTGGTGTTGGGGCTTTGACCCCATGGCCCCCCTCTCTGACACCCAGTGCAGACATTTCGCCCTTCAGCGGTTTCCATTGTAAATACGTCAAACATAACAAACAAATGGCTGACAGTGATGCTGAACTGCTAGCCATCAAAGCGCTCTCTTATGAAAAAAATAAATAAAAAGCGAAGACTGGGAGAAAAAACTGAAAGCCCTCCAAGCAATTCCTCATATGCTCATTAAGTTTTCATGATAAATAATGTTTTTTTTAAATGATGACCTTTTGAAACATGGAAAGAAATGACTATGGAGAAACCCCAGCACGTCCCCTTTTGGTTCCAGTGCATTTGTTTAATTTATGTGGGATGTTTGACACAACAGCTCGCCACTTTCTGAAATTGCTTAATCCCACAATGTTGGAGATGGCTCGATGCCCTGAGAAGCTGCATCAAAAGATTCCGCCGTATGTGGCACTGGCTGGTGTGATGGCATGGCTTCACATGTACAAATTGAACATGAAATTATTATGAAACCAACTCAAACTATCCCGTGCTGTTCTCATTGTCGTCAACGACTGTCTGTTCAGCATTATTCTTAAAGCATTCTTTGATCCTTTCCTGGTGGGAATGCCAGCTTTCACACAGGCATATTTGGGGTTTTACAGGCACTTTTATAGGCACACCTGGAAATTACCCCAATATAGTCACAAACTGAAAATTATGAGTGTTACAAATCTGCTCAGCACCTTGCCAAACAACGGTCCCGTTGAAAACCGAACAATATATGCTCAATTTGCGCCTGACATTCATTCTCTTTTTCAGACTTTCTGTCTCTCCTCATTCTCACTTTGTCTTTGAACTGTATGAGGTGACTGAGACGAACTTCAAGTTCCCCTTCCTTTTCTCTCTATGCGTCTACTTGGCTCCAATTCATCAGGAGACTTTCTGCATGCTATAAAAAGACAGGGTTATCTGTCCTTTTAGTTGAGCCAGAGTAGGTTATGGCCACAGCAGTCCCTCTGGATCTCTGCCACAGTGTGAGCAGTCTAAAAGGCTCCACACTCGCTGAGACTTCCACACACACACACACAGAGAGAGAGAGAGAGAGAGAGAGACAGAGAGAGAGACAGAGAAGAGAAGTGTATGTTGATGTCTTGTTTATCGGCCAAAACGTCTTGAACACTTTAAATCCTTTTGCATTTTTAGCTCTGGACAGAGATGCTACAAAACATAGGCAATTTACTGCATCTACACCAACAAGGTCATATTCCCACATTATGAAAATACGTAATACCTAGGAGCAGAAAGTCACATTGTGTTATGTACAACAACTGAAAAAACATACATATCCAACATGAATTACACACTTAATGGGTTGTCCATTAATCTCCATGGCCTGCAGTGCTATTTATCACCGGCTGTTGTCATCGCCATGTTTGTACTGTATTAGGCAAAGGGCTCTGGTGTCGCTCCACTGTGGAGCTGCTGATGGCTAAGGAATGATAAGTGGACGGTGAAATCTTTTGTGGGGGTACACGACGGCAAACAGACCCTCGACCACTGCTAGGCATCCAGTTTCAAGGCACACAGAGTCACATTCAAAAGCTCTTTCTACTATAGAATCCCAATGTAGGGTAAAGATAATCACATTTGTTCTTCACGTGCACAGGTGGCTTGAGACTTGGATGTCCCTGTTGTGATACAATGGCATTGGAATATCATGTTTGGTTAGGATTTCAGTATGTCTGATTTTTACGACAGGACTTAAAAGCAACCAAGTAATTGAAGCTAAAACAATTAGCTGATAGCGTTGAGGCAAGGGCTTTCTGCCCATCAGATTTTAGTTCAATTCTGTTCCCTACTTTTTAAGATTATTTAACTCGCTCAACCGTTTGTTGAAATAGGACTTATCCCGGTCTCCCCTAGCTGCAGATAGGTGGGCCAACGCATTTTTGGTCTCGGTGCATGCATTGTTTTAGTTTGGTAGTTAGCTTACCGTACCGGCGCTAGTTAGCTTAGCGTAGTAAATGGAATCCCATGTTGCCGGTTAGCATGTTGCGAGTAAAAATGAGCCAACAAAAACAACAACCTTATTACTTTTTGTGGTCTGCGTATTCACAACAAGTCTTAATCTGCATTGTTATTTGTTACTCGTTGCCACAGCAAGTAAGGAGGCTGTTGTTTTTTTGTTGACTCACGTTTACTCACAACATGCTAACCGGCAAAACATAGGATTCAATTCACTGCCGCTAAGCTAACTAGCGACAGTGCTGTAGCACCGGACTAAAACAATACATGCACGTGAGACAAAAAGTGCGTTGGATTACCTATCTACAGCTAGAGGACATCGTGATAATCCCTATTTCATCAAACGGTGGCGTGTTCCTTTAACAAAGACACATAGGTGCAAACTTAATCTTTCTTAATCTTTCTCCAAAGAAAAACAAGCTTTGATCAAGAGTGGTAGTATTTGATAGACCAATTCAACAGCAAAAACAAACCTTCTGAACTCTGACACACTGTTTTTAACTAACATTCTTGACCAAAAAGAGACAATTTAAAATGTATTTGTCAGCTGGTGGTTGCCGATAAGCAAGCGGTATCTCACAGAGAGACACATTAAAATATAATAACTCTGGCTCCTTCATGATTTCTCTACAGAGCTCTCTTTGAACTTCAAAGGCTCATATTTACACACAAAATCTGTTTAACTCCAGGACACTGAGTGTGAGGCCCAAATCAGAATTTGCCCCCCATCTGCACACAAAAATAATAATTGTGTAAGCGTAGAGATTGCTTTAAAATATAACGTGACGGGGGAGAAAACCAAATCAACATGTCTAACTGAAGACCTGGGAGGACATTTTACTATACTCTCCCTGATCATCTTCCTCTGAACGTGCCAGGTCTGCCTCCTCATCACTTACACAGCTAAAGGGTTCTGGTCCCGGCGCTCCCACGTCACTCTGAAGCACAGCTGGAAACAGGATCTCACACTTCTCTTTGGCTCTGACTTGTCCTCGTTCACATCACTTGTTCCGTTCCCAAACGGTGAGACGTGCACATTATCCATTCACCCCACTCACAGCGGTGTAAACAAAGGCAACTTAAGGACCATGTCTGTCTGTTGTCACTCTAAGGAAGTGCATTTGAAAATCATTTAATCAGCATTCACTCCCAGCATCTCCATTTCCGCTCCTGCTGTTTGTTTGTGCTGCTCAAAGGGCCATGTTACCATGGCACCTATCTGCACTTTTCATTTGCTGCTTTATCAAGCAACCACTCTTCACTTTGTGGGTCTGCAGATATAATTTTCCATTTATGCAGTTGATTTTATGGTTGGCTTTGTTCTTTGCTTCACCCTGAGGGGTTTTTTCCTAGTAAAGAGAGGAAAGAGATTGGGGATTTACTGTTTGTAAACTGGAGAAAGTGAGCAGGTAGGATAGTGGGCAGTTGAGAAGTTTCTTCTTCATCATCGGTGTCGAATTAGACCTGCAGGTCCAGGCGATCTTAGAAAAAAAGTGATCTTAGCGATTTTAACAATGTATGTTAAAGCTAGTGAGTAGTTTCTGTCTCCCCCATGAGGAATTCGAAGTTATGACAACAACACTTTCTACGCGTCTGCATGATACAAACCTTAAATGTTTGCGCGAGGCGAGCCGTGGCTGGTCGTCATAGCAGGAAACTGCCGTGACCTAACGTGACACACACAGAACGTGTGTGTGTTGCTTTTAATTCTCGGCATGTGGCTGTCGCCACAGCAAGAGGACAAATTAGTTTCAAAAGAAGCT
>NC_048427.1:3767556-3863985 GCF_013103735.1 Etheostoma cragini | reverse complement strand
AAGCTTTAATGACAATTTCTCGTCCTGCCAGCAAAAGTAATCATGTTTTACCTTCCACGGATCCTGACCCTGCACCATCTTTAGCATCATTTGGCTAATTTGGTCCAGACCAAGGAAAATAATTATACATCATTGCCTTGTAGGTCTTTTTTTTTTACAAAAAAAGGTAAAATGGAAATATAATACTAGTAATTCCCGGGTAGTTCATGCAGCACTTCTCCTTGCTTTTAATTTGACCAAGACCAATCGTGTTAGTGTATTTATGTGCTCTTTAAAGCTTTACAGGCCAACTTGCTATTTATCTTACAGTACATACAAGTCCATGACCTGCCCTCTGCAAAGATGAAAAAACTAATCTGTCATTGACTTTTTGTGCTCTCTTTTGATATCCCTGGGCCCTGTTAGCACCTTTTTCATCATCCAAAGCATGTTTATGTGTGCTGTAACAGCCCAAGTGCTGTAGCCACTGACCTACAGCGGATTGTTTACATATCAGAATGGGCATGATAAGTGATTCTTATCCTTCGCCCTGGTTTTGTTTATTGCACAGTGTGGTTTGATATGTGTTTTTCTTCCTCTGCGTTTGAACCACACGGACGATGAAATGCCAGCGGGCCAGGATAAAATAAATCTAAAATGATAAGAACATAAAAATAATTAAAAACCCTGAGTTTTATTTCTGTTGGCTCCCAGCAAGGTCACAATATTCGCGGATCCATATGGCATGTGTGGCACGCGAAACTCATAAACAGTCTTTTTCAAAACTAACATCTCTATCTGCCGCCGAGCTCTCAGGAAAGAGCACTATGTTGACAATGGCGCATGAAGTGGATGTGGCACTCTTCCTTCTCATAACAAATGAAAACCGCAAACTCCTCATCAATGCACATTAAAAGAATCCAGGGCCTTGCCTTGTTCCACTCAACATTGGCAGTATCTGAACGCTGAGAACAGGAACTTCCTGGCACAGTTGTGTTATTGTTGCAGATGATGATGAGGGTGTGAGCCAGGTATACAGAGTTAGTTCAATAAAGCTGAAACCAAAAACAGCAAGTTGAGCAGAGAGGATTGAGAACACGTCAATACCGTGAATGGGAGTGTCCCTGAATATTTTTGTCTTTTAGTGTATATTCTGTGCCTGAATGTATACAGAACAGCTACAAAAAAAAGGGTCATCAGTAATTCATGTGCATTTCCACACAAAGCCAGTATATGGATAATTAAGTTCATACTCAACACACAGGAAGGATGAAAGGAAGAGGAAAATAGGAGGAGTCAATCCTTTGCCAGGATACTGTATCACTACCCAAATCTCAGGTTTGATGGTTCAACCCATGCCAGCAGTTCCTGGAACGTCTTTCGTTCCATGTGGGAAGACTTAAACTCACATGAGATTTGAGGGGTATTTGTTTTCACCTACTGTCACGTTGACGGCTGGCCCATTTGGGACGGATAAAGTGCAATGCCAAAATCTGCTGTCACGTCTTCATGCCACTTGAGAGAGGTAAACACTTAACTGAGTGGAAGCCTGTCAAATATGGGATAGTCACATGGATGTTTGGAGAAATATTCCGGGCGCCTGTTTGCGTGGATATCTCGACATCTCCAGTGCGTTTTTCACGACACAGTGATCCCAGATGTGGCCTTTGTGCTGTCGTCCAGCCCGGCACTCTCACTTTAACCAGCCTGGGACACACGCCACTGTTTTGGTCCTGAGAATCACGGGTTCTCTTTTTAAGGCAACGGGCTGTTTATATGTCCCATGCCAACTGGATCCGTGATTGCAGGCCACTGGTTTATTTTAATTAGCCGTGGAGAGCAGTTCCGATGGATTTGACTGTGACTCACCCCTTTTTTCAAAACATTAGTCTCCACAAAGTCCCACTGCTGCCCTTTGAGGTTGGGTTTCATTTCACATTAGTAAAAAGCAGAAGCCATCCCTGATGTGTCGTGTAGACTGTACGTGTAGCTGTGTGTGCGTTTTATGTTCGTGTGTGAGACTGAAGAGAAATGTTGTGAAAATGTAATTAATTTAACGCTGCACTTTTAAAATGTTCTCCACAGTATAACTTTGTATGTTGGGATTTACACTTAATAATAATTATCTGTTATCAGGTTGAAATAAAAGGCTGTAGGCCGTTGCTGGTCTTGGAATAGTACACCTATAATTTTTCATTTGGTTCAAATAGATTAGACTTTAGATTCAATTTACTGCACCCTAGGTGGCTGTACAACGTATCCACCATTCAAAGTTACAACCCATAAATATTACAGTGTGCTGATTCTGGTCCTTTCAATGAATTTGAAGAACAAATTGGAAAAGACACACCTTTTATCCATAATAACAGACTAAAATTGTTATCAGATGAACAAAAGCAGATGTGTTTTCATTGTGTTTAATGCAGCAGATGACAGGACTCTACATTGCCCGAAGAATAGCTTTTCATTTTTTTGCAAACAAGTGATCATTAAGTTGTCTTTTGATGCCACAGCAATTTTTCAACCATATTATTTCAAAATCATAACTTCATTGTTAGGGTATTATCAAAATGTGTTTTCTCATGGTCATAATTAGATACGAACAAAAACTGTTGTCATGATGTCAATTTATTTTTCTGGGGCTAAAAACACAGGTCAATGGAGTTCACTTTTAAATGGGATATTAATGTTTTGCTGAACTAAAGGCTATCAAATGTTTTCATCCACATTACCTTAATCTTATTGATGTGGCTTCCTCATTTTACAGATAGAGTTCCCTTCAGGTGTGAAAAAAGCTAGAAATTCTGACCATCCTTATTGGTCATTAGTAGATTTTATAATCACCACATCAAATCTTCAGACCCGGACAAAGGAAATCCGAACTATTGAAGCAGAGCTGGGATTTCTAAATCAAACCACTAGATTTATATTACTATATACACTGTATTCTACTTTTTTTCTTTTAGTTTTTTTAGTTTTTTTAGATGATTTGACAAAACAAATTATCTTTTATTTTATGTCATCCGTTTTTTGCTGTGACACCAGCAAGTAATTTCCACTTCCTGTTTGGCAAAGCGCGTTAAGTGAATCTAGTTTACGCAAAATACATGAGCTGCATTCTACTTGCTTGCTACTTTTGTGACTGGTAGACTCCATTCCTTGGGAATGGAGTCTCTGGTCTCTGGGATTTAGAAAAAGGGATTTAGAAACGGGATTTGGAAACGGGATTTAGAAACGTGCTGTGTTTGTCTATTGGAAACCACCTCACAACCTGTGTATGCGCACGTGGATCCCTTCCTATCTGGATGTAGTATATATGGAACTCTCCACGGCGCGCATGCATAGCTCGCCGGGAAAGACTCAGGACACCTGACGTGTGCGTGTGTGAGTCTGTCTGTCTGTCTGTCTGTCTGTCTGTCTGTTTGTGAGTCTGTCTGTCTGTCTGTCTGTCTGTGAGTCTGTCTGTCTGTCTGTCTGTGTCTGTCTGTCTGTCTGTCTGTGAGTCTGTCTGTCTGTCTGTCTGTGAGTCTGTCTGTCTGTCTGTCTGTCTGTCTGTCTGTCTGTCTGTCTGTCTGTCTGTCTGTGAGTCTGTCTGTCTGTCTGTCTGTCTGTGTCTGTCTGTCTGTCTGTCTGTCTGTCTGTCTGTGAGTCTGTCTGTCTGTCTGTCTGTCAGTGCGACCGAGCAAGCATTGTTTTGTCTCCCTCACGTCCTTCCTCTTATTTTTATATATATAGGTCCTGGGATGCGTTCTCCATCTCAGTGTAATGTTTGTAAAAATAAAAATAAATCTTTAAAAATAAAAAATAAATTATCACATGAAAAAGAAGACATAGGACATCCTTTGTTTGACTATTTGACCGCGGCCTCAGATTTAGGCGTGCTGTAAAGATGGCTTTTGATGTAGCCACATCCATTACACAAACATAGACACTTAGAAAGAAAAGCTGGGTCTGGCATTTCCAACTTATCACATTGTATCAGGTTTCCTTTGTGTAAATATGCAGTGCTTGGTGTTTGGAGAGAGCTTAGTGACTTTTATTTCATCAGCCAAAAGATTACAACTGATACCCTTTATTCTTCCTGTAACTTTAATTGCTGCTCCCTCTATCTTTACCTCTGTAGACTGTGTGTGTGTGTGTGTGTGTGTGTGTGTGTGTGTGTGTGTGTGTGTGTGTGTGTGTGTGTGTGTGTGTGTGTCACGGCACCATATAATAAACCAGATTGCTTTTCATTGCAACCTCTAAACATGGAATTTAGCTTTCCCACAGCCACTGAGATGAGTTATAACTAGATGATAATGCCATCCAACACACACTCATTATGCCCTGCATATTGTGTGGGAAAGACAACTCCAGCAATGTCGTTTTTACTTCATGCTTTTATTGTTGAAGGAAAACAGCTCACTAACCCGAACGCCTCGGCGGAGCACCTTTTAAACACTGGTAACTATTAAAAGCTGCAGCTGCATGAGGATCAGTTACATTCTTTATCTCACCTTCTGGAGCGTTTTTCCGAATGAGAACTATACATTTGCAGACTTTGTGGTATCAGGTTTGTGTATCTGTAGTTCTTTTTATGTCCTTTCTTTCCCCTCACATTGGCTTCAAATTAATTTCCTTGCAGCTGTTAACAGAGGTTGAGTGAAATAATAGGCTGTAATTATTAAAAGTCTACAGGGGGAGGTTGCATAAAACACCAACGGAGTGAGAAGGCAGCCAAGACCATGGAGTCATGGTTCTCTAGAGAAAGAAACCAGAAAAATTACTGGCAGACACGTTTTTAAGAAGTTGCCAAGACCTTTCTGGTCTAATTCTCATTAAGTCATTAAGTAACATAAACACCCTTTTAAACAATCTAAGAAAAAAATCTAATTAGTACTTTATTACTTAATTAACACTAATGTCACACAGATTATTCAGTAAAAGGTTGAAAGATATTCAGGCTGAAAACGGTTAAAACAATTGTTATAAAGATTTGAATATTTTGAAACATAAACCAAAAAGTGAGTCACAACACATTTCATTGAAACCAAAATATAATACTTCAGAAATGTGAGTATCTTGGAGAGCCTGTTAATTCATATTAGTCCATAAAATCATCATAATTTCTTGAGGAAAGTTGCCTGTCTTCATGTAAACTCCATATCCATTTCACTCTTTATGAAATGCATATCAGACATGTCCGCCGTGGCCAAACAGATGTATCACAGTGTGTCTTATTGCAGTTGGAAGGACGTGTAGAAGAAATATTACAGAAATGTTAAACAGAGCGGACCCAAATGTGATGAGGAGGCATATCATCCAGTAAGCCTTAAAGGAACGGCTGTGGGTCACTTACAATACAGGTTTCATTTGTTTTATACTACCAAATGAAATGGTGATCACCTGATGATAATAATGTAGCTGCTCTGAAAAGAAATATAAAATAGATTTATACTACCAAATGAAATGGTAATCACCTGATGATAATAATGCAGCTACTCTGAAAAGAAATATAAAATGATGCAAGAACGTACTGAAGAATGTCAGTAGTCAGAAAATATCGGCCTTTTGTACCGCAACTGTTGTGCGATTCCTGACTCCTCCAGCTTGGCACATTAAAATAACAGCCTACACACTGAAACAATTATGAGAATAATATGGGGTGTTTTAACAGCTGTAGACCGGGGGAGGGCAGAAGGAGATGCTGTGGGATTCGATGAATCTTGGAATGCTAAGAGAGGAGAGACCTATCACAATACCAGAGGAAAGGTGCGTTTCCATATCGAAGACGTGGATTGCTTGTGCCAGTGAAGGATTCAGTAGTGTTGTTTCATCCAGACACTGACGCATCTTTGGCACAGAGGTCCTAAATTAGAGTGGATTTATGAATATTCTCTTGTGAATCTAAAGCATTATAAAGTCCTTTTTTGAAGGTCGGTGTTTTGGCTCAGAGTAACACATTTCTATACAGATGTCTGTTTATTAAATGTCCTGTTAGACCAATGCAGTTTTAAAGTGACAGACTGATTAAAAATGAGATTTTGGACAACCAGCAGCTGGCTACCTTACCTTAGCATGACTGGAAACGGGGAAACAACTAGCCTGGCTCTTTCTATCCAAAAGGCTAAGAGAAAGAAAAAAAAAAAAAGGGTGAAGGTCAGTTTTAGATAGCCTGGCTAGCTTGTCTACTTGTACCGTATAATAAGGTAAACAGGAAGGGGACACTCGTCTCATTCTGTTTGCACAGGGGTTGAGTATTAGAGGACCATTAACAATCCATCATAGGAGGACATGACACCGGTACCCAGCATCAGTTTACTGGATTTGCAAAGTACTTCAGTGGATACACAATCACAGAAAGGAGGAATTGTGTTTTGGCCACACATGCCAGCATACTAGCTATTGGCCTTTTCTTCAAATTGAAGACTAAGAAACATGCTGCCGTTACAGAAAAGTGATCATGTGTCCATTTTCACCATAATTTAAAATAGCTGGGAGTGGAGAAAGGAGCTGGTTTGGTTTCTTGCCTGAAAAAAAGGAAGCATATAACACAACTGTCCATTTAAAAAGACAGGAGTCAAGCTGGCAGTTTCCCCATGCTTTCAGCTCAAGATCCAGATTTAGCGTATAAAAACGAGAGTTGTATTGATCTTTTCATCTTACTCTCTATAAGAAAGTGATTAGGCACGTTTCCGAATTTCTTTGAGCAACTAAAAGAACAATATTGTTACAGTAGCAAAGTATAAGTATAGCCTTGAACAAGTGCAGTTAGTTAGATTCTGCTCAAGTGTGCATTGACCATACGTGCAGACACATGTAGCCCAAACAAACTGGAAAATCTTTTCAAATTAAAGTAAATGACAGTTTTGACTTGAGGCCTGCGATGGGTTTCAGCTGCAAAATGTTGTAGGGTGACAGTTGCTAATAATGGAACCATGTGGGGCTTTCAACTTTCCTCCTCCAGATCATCAAGTGGTCCAGGAGTTTAAACTGGCTCCTTTCCAGCAACAAACTCTTACCTTCAGGTTGCAAAAACGTTCATCTTCCTTCTATTGCTACCTCTCTGGTGTCCATGACTGACACTCCTTTCACCACACGAGCCCTTGGGAAAGGCACATAAGACGCTCCACTCCATGACCCAAAACATCTGCTGCTAACACGGGTCAGTTTTATCCCTGGGTCCTCTAAAACAAAAAAAAATCCTGACGACTAAATGAAAAACACAAATGGCATGACTCAACTAGGCTGTGTGTTATTTCCCAGCACTTGTATCAACATGCGAAGGAACCCGCTGAGCTGTGAAAAATCTAAACTAGGACACCCGTGGATTCTCCTCGGCTCCAAAAAAGGCTCTTCCTGGGCCAGGGTCAAGCGAGGAAAGAGTAAGAATCCCACTGAGTGTTTACTGTACAAACAGCAGTCGAGTTATCGTGTCTGGAAAGTGGCATTTGTTGTGACTGTTAGAGGGTGGGTTAGAGAAAGATAGTGAATCCAGCTGCAGGGTAAATAGCAATGAACATTTTCAGAAATTGCCTGAGTTGCTTGAATAGTCTGGCGATTAAGTCTTAAGTAATAGTGTCAGGTAGACAGTTTGAATAAATGAAATGATCCTGAGGGGGTCTATAGTCTGCCACATCCATCAGAATTATCATGCAAGGGCGGCAGCAGTTCACACCACACAGAATATTTTTTAATAATGCAAACTAAATAACTCACTTTTCAACAAAATATGCACCAGCATCCATTTCGGAATCAAACCCCAGCTGTAAAAAAACCCTTTAAAGTGAGATTTTGTATGTGTGGGCATGCATGTGCAGTTGCTTGGCCCACAAGCATTGGTGGTTTGTTCTTATCACGTAACGTGCCTTCTCCAAACATCGAGATCTCTGCTGGTATCAGGATTCAGAGGAGAGTAAACGTCTGTACTCGACATTAGCAAGCAGCTTAATAGTTTGTCAGACTGTGATTAAGTGCATGATTTAAACTATGAGGAAAGTACAGATAAAGATTTCCATTAGCTGTCCCAAACCCTCTGTCGCACCGTGTGTTGCTGAGCTTTAAATAGAAACACTTGTATTTGTTGTGGAGATTGTTGCCAGTCACCATTTACTGTATACATTTTTGATTTTTCATAGAAAAATGGTTTGCTCCGTGAGTTATCAAGAAAAGTACAATCCAATGCAAGGCCTTTAATCCTCTACGGCAGCCCTGGGTCCACTTAAGTGCTTTGTTGTTCTTCTGTGGTACATGAAGACCTTTTGCAGTCCGGTTTTTCAATTCATTTTCTGTTCATTTTTGGGGCCGGAAGTAGAGTCAGATGCCGCTTGTCGTAACTTTTTAACTTGTGAATTGCCTTCTTGTTCCAAGGAGCCACCGCCTCCTACACCCCCCTCACATGATATGTGTCTACTGACCTCCAACTAGGGAAGTTTTATGCAGTTGACCTTTGACTTTTACGTCTCCGTATTTATGTCTGAGAAAAAAAGTGAAATTATGACACTTAACACTGTCGCCTACATGTGTCTGGAGCCGCTCTGTGAAGACTGGGGCCATTGAGACCACAGGTCATTCCATGACACCCGTCTCTCTTGTTTAATAGTGACTCACTGAAACACATTGAGGCTGACATGCCATGAAAACCTAACAACACCATATTCAAATAGATTGTAAAGCCTGTTATTAAAGTAGTTTTAGATCGCGTTGAAATTCTGCTCTCATTTCTCTTGAGAGTATTCCATTTTAGAGCAATATCCGGAGAGAAAGATGTTACGGTGCAATTTCCCATGCAATTTAAACTGATTACTAGATTGTTTCTAAATTTGTGAAGTCATACAGTTAACGCTAGACATTATCTTTAAGAAGTCAGTCGAAAATATGTTGAAGAGGTGAAAACTGCCAAAGCATTGATGATTGGCTGAAACATTCAGGACTAGCCCCCGAACAGCTCTACAAACAGGTCTAGAGGGCCCCCCGGAGGACAAGAACTAAACAACAGTGCTGTCTGTAAATGATGGCACAGAAACATCCAAGTTTAAATGCAATGTATGCCATAGCCTCTGGTGCCAAAGCACCAGTGTGTTTGATTTTGTTTTTGTATAGAATAGGTCTTGCAGATAGAAAATAATCTCTTTGCAATTATCAAAACACATTCCATATGCCACGCTGTAAAAACAGATGGTGTCACGGTACAATCAGTCAATTCATATATTTAAAAAACAAAGAAGCTTTAAACTTAATTGAGTAAACAAACAAAATCCTGAGCGGGAGGGAAAACTCTCTGTACCTTAACAATGCCATTACACAACAGCTCTTTATAAGGAATGAGGCATGTCCATCAACCTCAGCTAATTCAGGTGTCATTTCTGCTGCCCGTATCAGCGCTCTTTGACATGTGTTAGCAGTGGGCCCTCTGTGAGTAACAACTTAACACAATCATCTGTTGGGGGTTAGTCTCGTAGATGAGAAGCCAGAAGCCAGCAAGTAGCCTCTTTGATCATCTTCCTGATGTGTGGTCACAGTGTTTTCCCTCGGCTCTTTTTTGGCTCAATCAATGGCCCTTGAACGCAGCAAGGTCCAACTCCACCAAACAAGAACCTGCCCGCTGCAGAGGCAGCACCCCTGCGATCCAATCAATGAGCAATTGGGTTCCCTCTTATCTATTTGACTTGGCTGGATGTGGATGTAAATCAGCCCCATATCTTAGTAATGGTGTTCCTGTTAATTTGCCTTTCTGCGTTCTGGCTGTATCCCCTTTCGCTTAGGATCTCTATCTGCAAATGAGGTCAGAAAGGCATATGGATCTTGTTACTGAGTCCTAACGGGATGTTTGGAAACAGTGCTGGCCGTGCGGCCTGGCGTTTAAAGCTGTTTCAAGATCAAGGCACTTGTCGTCGCTCCCATGTGTTGATGTCACTGCTTCGTCGGGTCTTGAAGTTGTTCGTTATGATCCTTGTTTAAGCTTCGCTTTTAGCTCTCCAGCATTCTCCAGGAGATGGCTGCCTGTCAGAACAAAGTCCAAAGTAGGCTTTCCACAATGGGGATATTTAGTCACTGTTTTTATCACGAGTCAGTCCCCCGCGAGAATTTAATTAGCATATTCATTGAGCTTTTGATGCCGCTCTCGTTAAAGCTGGTAACGGTGTGATATCTGGACAGCTCCAGGGCGAGTCAGCCACCCGTCTGAGTGACATGCAAATACAAAACATAATGCAGGTCATTATTTGGTTAATCACATTCTATAAACCTTGACTGGCCTGGCCTGGACTAACCTTGTCTGGAAAGAGTGTTCTAGTCTAAATCAAGTTAAGAGTTTAAACCTGCTACTGACACAGTCTCACAAAAATTGAAAAATTAATTTGACAAATGAACTATGACGCAAATATGCGCCTTTGGAGATGGAGATCGATGTAGAGCAAAGGTCAGCCGGGTCATACTGAATCGTCTTTTGTCGCCTCCAACCCTTAAAACCTTCTTTCACAGCAAGAGCCAGTCATTTCTTTCAAGCTTCTCCTCATGCATAAATAAACCTGCACCCTCCTCTCCTCAGCCAACCATTGGGCTTGCTGAAGGGTGCAGAAGGTCTAAGAGCACTCCTCCATGAAGACTTTTCCTTTTCTAACTTTGCTTTGATTTTACGCTTGTTATCCCCCCTGCAGCTCTGCCGGGCCTTGACAAGAGACTCCATACCTGATAAAACAATGGGGGAGCTGTGCTGCATGATGAAGCTAAGCGGAGCTCGGGGTGGAAGGAGGGGATTGCATTGTCTTCCTACGTCACACTGTCACAAGAGGAAAAAAAGGGAGACCCTATTGTCCCCAGTTTTCTGCAGACTAAATTAATTAGCAGCAGAACGATCCTGAAAGAAGAGATTCTGCAAAGTGGGACGTCTTAGACACTCAGTTCTCCTCATAACCCATTGTTGTTCACGGGTGCCCAGCTGTTGGGCTGCTGCTGTCGAAGCAGAGGACCTTCTCCCTGATCTTCATACTCGTCGCCCCTGATGACGCCCTCAAGGCACTGGGGCTAGAGGGCAGGTGGCAGGTTGTAAGGTCTCTCTGGATGGGACAAACTCCTCTCACTCTGATGACTTCACTCAGTGGAGGACCACAGCAATAGAAAAACTAATATTTGCTGTTGCTTGATTGGTAAAGGAATGTTTTTCAAGATGATTCATTACCTGGAGGTAAATTAGTATTCTCAAAGCGAGTTTTGCCGCCTATCATGTGTAGGCAGCTTTACTGTTTAAATCTGAGAAATCAATGACTGAAAAGGCATTTTTGTAGAGTTAATCACCAAAAAGAATGATTTCTGTGGGAAACATACTGTGAAAATACTGCTTTTTATGTTCTGAGTTTCAATGCAATCAAACTTTAAATGCAAACTACCTAAAATATGTGAAAGACACGTGCCTAAACACTGAAATAACTGTGCCTGTTTCTCCCTCCTTTTATTAACATTAACAGAATATATAAATGGACAATACATTCAACTTTTAAAAAAATTGTTGCATTAAAAAATTTAAAATAACCAGTAACCAGTAAGTAAAAAAGTAAAATGAAATCTTAAGCATGCTGCAAAACTACTGTGTAATAATAACAGTAGTACTGGCCCAACTATAGTCAGATGATACAATACTGACCCCTAGTGGAATTTTAATGAAACCTCACATTTTAACAATATGGTAACTTGGACTAACAAAGATGTCAAGAACACCCACTGTGCAGTGGAGATAGAGTTCTGCTCACAAATTATATAATAAAAAAAGAACAAATTATGGGACTTTCTTCACTGTTTTCTCTGGCGTCTTATTCCTCTTGGACAGTTTTTTCTCCCAGTTGTGCATGAGATCCTTCTTGGCCGGACAATCTTCCAGCTGGTTCACTGTGAGCAGCCTGAACCCTCCCTGGTCTCTGAATGGACCTTTCACAGACACGGGGCGGATCCTGGGCAAGGGGCTGCTAGTTTTCATGGAGTGCTCCGGATTAGGTAGCGTATTCATGAGCATGCACTCAGGAGCCTGTTGCCCCTTTGTGGCACGTACAGTAAATCCACTCATTCTTTTGATTGTCCTATGTGTGTCAGCACTGTGAGGCTGTTCTTTAGAAAATGAACAGAGATGGTGGGTCCTCTGAGTGTCCGGGGTAGTGGAGAAATTGCTGCCTTTGATTGTGTTTGCCATGTTTTGACTGACAGCTCTCTTTAAAATTGGAAGACAGGTCTTGGCCCTCCTAGGATGAACATTGTGCGTGTGGAACATCTGACTGTGCAGGCTCTGCTTCAGGTCCTGAGATGTGTGAGGGCCCCAGGAATCTCGCAGCCTGGCGTTCCACTCCATGTTGATGCTAACTTCATCCATGCACTGTGACTTCTGGATGGCATTGACCCGGAGGAGGATGGAGTCGCGTGTCAGAGGATGATGAAGCCCTCTGCTCTTTATCCGTTCACTCGTTGCCTTCTCACTCAACATCACTGACTGTTTAGCAGTGGCACAGCGCTCGTTGGCTATGAAGGAAAGTTTTCCCTTACAACAACTCATCTTAAAAAGAATTCTGACAATTTAACACATACTTGAGCATGCTTACCTTGTGCTTGACATTTAGTGGAGCTAGGCAGGAAGCTGGTGGGGTAATGCAGCTTAGCTCTCGCTGGTTTCCTCTTGTTATAGTGGTGCATATTTTGGCTGGGCGAAGTCCCCTGGGCCATATGATGGTCCCTGACAGAGGTGAAGGGAAGCTTTCTCAGTGAAGCTGCGGATTTCTCAGAAACCAAACCATCCTGAGGCACCACATCACCTTGGCCTCTCTCTGTGTAATCCCAAAAAACTTTGGCAAACTGGTAGCGCCTCACACTGGATGTTGTGTTCACTAATATACTGAAGGAAAATATGGGAAGATAATATGAGAGAGAAATGCATTTGAAAACCTAAACACCAAACCATAAAAAAATAAACAAGGTTTCGTGAGAGTGCAGCTGACTCACCGGTTGTCATGGAAGTGCAGGGACAGTATTCGTCCTGTTTCAGCCTCTGCCGTGATGTCTCTCAGACAATCTCCAGTGAGGAAATTAAATATGCGAATCTTTCCGTCCACACAGCCGGTAATAACACGGAGGTAGACAAGAGTCAGAGATTTGACCTCCCTGCAGAAAAGTCAACTTTTAATTCAATAGGGTTATAAGAACACGTATTTTATAAAATATGGATGTGTTCTTTGTGATGTCACTCAAAGGTTACAAAAGAGCCAAAATGAAGCTCAAATTGGAGGGCTCCTAGCAGCTTTGGCTGTCGCCATCTTGGCAGTGCCTCACGTCACCTAGTCTTGCATTGCCAGACCTTCCTCCACAGCACTTTGGAGGAGGGTCTGGCTAGTCCTCTCAACATTCCAGGATGGAATGCTTTGGTTTATTGGCATTTCTTGAAACCGATCACAATTATTTTAGACATTGCATTGGATTTATCCTGCAGAGATCTAAGGAGCAGTTAACCATTTGCCTCATAAATCAACCAGGGTTTAGAATGCCAAGTCAAAGAAAGCAGAAGGTGACGGACTTCTGGAATTTCCAGCACCACCTGAACAATGCCGGAAATTAAACGTTGTTTATGTAGACTAGACGTCACCTAGATCCCGGTTAAAACCACCTAGTACAACCCCTAGTTGAGGCAGAGAGGCAAAGCGCAGCGCAGGTATGCAACATCATTGTTCCTGGAATTGGATGCACCCTAAAAGGTCACTGGCAATGAGGTCAAAGTTGAAATAATTTGTACTTTGAGCGCATCACTCGGCAGCATCTCGCCAAAGGACAACCATGGAACCGCCAGCGCAGAGCGATTTTACCGCAGATCATGTGTAGGCAGATTCATCCTAATATTTACAAAGGTTGGGTGCGTGGATGGAGCTGACGCGGGCCGAATAAAGCTTCATGTAATCTGTCACTCAATGCTACACTGGTTGGGGCTCAGTGGTAGAGAGGTCGCCTGCCAATTGTAAAGTTGGTGGTTTAATTCCAGCCTCGGCCATTGTAATTGAATGATTAATGTGCTTTTTAAAAGCGCTTTGAGTAGGCGTTAAGACTAAACTTAAATAAGTACGTTAAAATAAAAAAAGTTTTAAAAAGAGACCGAAAACCTTTTTTTAACCAGGCTGAAAAAATTGGAGGTGGAAGTTACAAATTACATTTAATCTTGTTACTCTAACAAAGTTGTTCTTTTTGTGTACTTTCTAGTAATACATTTTACTTTAAGTACTTTTTATCACAGGTATCGTACCGTGCTACATTTCATGTTGTAACCGTTGCGAGGTAAAAACAACTCACATTCAGTTGTGAGAATGGAACAGAAGAAAGATATACATCAGAAAGATAAATCAGCAGCTGCGGCAGAGTGGAAGCTGCAGGTGTGTCTGCGGCTGCATGAGGGCTGAGCTCGAGAGAGGCGACACTGCACTCAGCTGACACTCCGGAAGAGATGCGTACTGTAAATGCTCACAATCACCAGCCCAGAGTCACCGGGCCTACTATTATGTGCACAGCAATGCACTGGAATTAAGGATTGCATTCTCTTCCTTATGGGTTACGGTTAACATTATAATACATCAGCATATTTAACATAAGGGCTGTGTTCCTGATGATGTTCTTCCTGTGTGTGTGTGTGTGTGTGTGTGTGTGTGTGTGTGTGTGTGTGTGTGTGTGTGTGTGCGCTTTCTAGGCACATCAACTCCAGAGGTTTCTTGCTTACTTTGGGTGGTTAAAGGTCATGAGGCGCTCTTTAGCACCACAGTTGATGCTCCAGGCCATGACCTGACCGCTGCAGTCCCCGGATAAAAAGTGCCATTTGTCAACGAACAAGCACTTCACTGAGCTCTTGTGGGCATCAATCACCTTCAGGAAAGTAATGCATTATACAAAAAAAATGAACAAACACAAATTATTCATTTTATATGACATGCTGTTAACATACTGTATGAAAAAAACAAAACAAAAAAACAGTTAAGTATGTAAATTGATCTCAACAAATGACTCGTATTGTCACCCTGAGCAACGATGCATTCTCCATGTCCCATATTTTGACAAGGCCCCGATCACAGCTGCTGTAGACTGTCTTTGTCTTGATCTTCACACACTGGACAGGACTGGGGTGCTTGAAATGAAAATCCTCAAAATGCTTCCCTGTGTGTAGACTCCACACTGGCAGTGTGGTAGTAAAGGTTTAGTTAACACCAATGTTGTAAAATATACAGACTATTCTTGTAATTACAAAAACTTGTCATTAGGGTCACTAAAAGGTTTATTGAGTAACTCTGACTGATATCTTAGAATGGCGTATAATAATAATAATAATAATACATTTTATTTAAAGACGCCTTTCTTGGCACTCAAGGACGCCGCACAGGGAATTCATAAATTAAGAACAGCAAAACAAATACTCTACAACAGCAAAACAAATACTATACAACAGAAAAACAAATACTATACAACAGAAAAACAAATACTATACAACAGAAAAACAAAGTATGTATGACACGTCAATTTGTATGCTGTTATCAAGACTCATACTCACTTTGTAGCGTGTTTATCAACACCCTTTGACCTCCATTGACTTACATTATCTTGCGATTGTGTGTGAATTTACACCGTAGCGAGTAGTATGAAAGGACCAAAATCTGTGCAAGGAGGTTGGTCGGGGTGTTGGATGGGTAAAACACAGGACTTTTACCCAGGACACCGGGGATTGTGTCCAACGTGTTAAGATTCCTTCGTGTCCCACGTGTTATGTTTCCTAAACCCAACCGTCTGTTTATTTACTAAAGCCAACCACGTTCTTCTTTTCCTAAACCGAACCGGTTGTCTGTTTCCTAAACCGTCGCTATCTTCTCGCGACAACACGGCAAGTAGCGTGTATGTTTACGTCCGCTGTATACAGCGTAGACACACGCGGACAGTTCAAAATGCGTACATATAACACGCCACTCGGCTAAAGAAAATCAGCGTGTATGCTTGAAGTCATGATGTCATGTTGCGTAACTCTTCTCGATAAGTAAACAAAATGTGTTGTACAGATAACAAATACAAGCAACTATATTGCAATTATATATGTGCAAGACACTTTTGTTTATTAAAGAGTATCCAGATTATCCCTATTTCTGAAGATGTAATCTATATATATATATATATATATATATATATATATATATATATACACACACACACACACACACACACACGTGTGAACAATAAAATACATCCTTTAAAGGCTGCTAACCTTTTACCATACAGTCTTTGGCTCCTGACACAAGTCTGTCATCGTGGACATCCAGGCAGTTGACGGTGCCAGTGTGACCGTACAGGCTCATCAAACACTTATGATTCTTCAAACTCCAACACCTGCAGGTGTGATGAAACCACAACAAAAACACCCACCTTTTCAAATCTACGTCAGTCCCAAGGAGGAATTAATCCTCCTCAGTATCCAGCTCCAATCTCCTCCTCACCTGATACTTGCATCGCAGCTCGCCGATATCAGCAGGTCTCTGTCCTCGCATAGCAGCACTGCCCTGATGCTGCCAACATGGCCTTTCATCACTGACACAACTATTGTTTCCGACTCCACATAAAGCCGACGCACCACGCAGTCCTTGGAGCCCGTTGCCATAAACGATCCACCTCTGTAGTCCATTACCCGCTGTGGGTCCTCTCTGTCAAACCGAACACAACCTAATTACATAAGTAATGTTTTTATTCCAATGTGCGGAAATCAAAAAGCTAAGTAAACACGCTAACTTGTCCAGCAGCATCGTGGTAAAATATGCACCACAATAAACATTGCGCTCTTCCATTTGCACCATCTTAGTTTTGATTTTGGCATAAGCTCCCTCAAATGGCTTGACCTGTGAAATAAAAATCAACGAAAAGACAATTCACATATTGACAAGCATATTTTTTTGTTAAATAATGAAATGAGCTAGGGTGTTGATTTGTTGACCTTTTGGACACTAGGATGAATATCCTCTGTGTCATCATCCTTGATGGGTATCGGGACTTCAACGATGTTGGCGTAAGTAGAACTGACTATATCATTACCTTTGCTCCTCTAGAACAGGAAAAAAACCTGACTGTCATTCTTAATAACTAGAAAGAATAACGCCACACATCAAAAACTTTTGATCCCATCCTTATCACCAAAACTACAACTTTACACACTTTTATGTACAAATCTTTTACATATGATTTGATATTGATATGACTAAACTATGTAAACATAGATATGCTCCACCTTCATCATTGCCTTAATTTCATCCTGAAAAAGTCTTCTGAACTTGATTTCCTCCACTGTTTCCTGTGCTAGTTGCCGCCAGTATTGACAAACCTTCTGGCAGCATCTCAAAGTGGGCTCATCTAACAGACCTGGTAGAAGACACACGTGCACAGTTTAATTCGCAACATGTACAATACTTTATGTTGCACAAAAATAACATACCAGAAAAACAAATGTATCAATAATACAAATCCGGCAGCTAGCGAACACTGCATATCTTTCTGTTTATAGTAAATCAAGGACTGCATTACATTTCATTAGTGTGTTACGTGTTGGCTTACCTAGTATCCTCTTCGACAAATCAACTGGTAGGCAGCCTATGAAGTCTAGGTACCGGCTGACTCCAGACATGGACTTTGAGGATCCAGGCACCACCATAAGAGCGGGGTTGTCATCGCTGACCTGTGCATGCTGTCTGTACCTGCGACTACTCACTGGAAAGGAGCAAAAGTTTATCATAAGGCAAGAAGTATTGATAATCAACACTAGCAATGCAAAGTTTGTGTGTCACAAAGCAAAGATCTTTAATTAAATAAAGCTCCTACAGAAGTACACATCACAATTTCACTCTGTATTTTTTTAATTCCTGGAAATAAAAATGTATTTTTATTTTTGCAATGATAAATCAGAATGTTTAGTGCATTTCTTTCACCATAATATACATTGAGTTGCTTTTTGGATTCAAATGAAAAATTTAATATTGTGTAAACTAATTGTAATATCAAAATTGAGTGTAAAATGTCATACATTTTGATATAGAATGAATGAATGAATAAAGAAGTTACCCACTGGATTTAAATGTGAATATAATATATTAAGATTTACAATTATATTTCATTTTTATTTAATGAAATTTATATTCTTATTACTCTGTACCATTATGTTGAGTACATGTCTGCCATGTCTTTTATTTTAAAGTTTGATAAGGAAAATGAAAAGCAGTCGACTGAGCAGCCTGTTGATACCACATAAAGCAATAAAACGGGATTTCTTTTTACCATTAAAATCCAGAAAACCTCGTCTTTGTCTGACCAGAAGCACGCTGGTTAAATTAGCCAACATGCGTAACATTTCCGAGTCACAGAGTGAGAAAATACGGCAGAGATAATATGATTTCATCCAGTCAGGGCTGCTGTTGAACCAGTCCCAGATCTCCTTCATGTCCATGCCCAGTGGCTTCCCATCCTGCAGGCGGTCTGTACCTCGGCACGGGTAGTCCTGAAGTGACCTTGGTCTCCTTGCCCTGGCGTAGGTAAATAAAGTCCAAGAAGTTACATCCAGCACACTCCGGATGCTTTCGAGAACTTGGATGTTTTTGCAGCGTAATAGCAGCTCCACCATGAACCTCCTCTTGAATTCATCAGACGCCTTCCACAGACAGCGCGAGGAAGCTGGTGGTTTGGGGGCGAAAGCGCAAGTTGGACACATCCCGCACATGTAGAGACATCCCTTCGCCGTTTTACAGTCCAGCTCGCACGCCGACACTATTCTACCTAATTTTACGGACTTCATTTCGACGCTGAAAATAGTTTGTGGTGCGCTCTGTTGGCTACTTCGTTGCCAGGCAACACTTGTTGTTCTTTTTCGTATTAAAACGTCGACAAACATCATTCAGTCGGTTGCCAGGCAACAGGTTGATGCTCTCAAAGCTGAGCTAGCTATCAAGCTAACAGAATAGTTTCACTCCAGGAGTAGTTTCAAGTAAAAGTACAAATATTATCATGAAGATATAATTAAAGTGTAAGAACTTAAAAAAATTAACCATTTCCCTATAATGTTTGTCATATTATTGGATTATGATTATTGATTCTACATATTTCAGCTGGTAGCCAGCTAAATGTTGTATTTCTATGTAGGCCTATATTATAATATAGTATAGAACCACAACTATGTTTGGATGGGATTTGAGATACAGTGTAGGTGTAACGTTATATAGAAATGTATTGCCTATTATGTTATCGTGTGTGTGTGCGTGAGAGAGTGAGTGAGTGTGAGAGAGTGCGCGCGCGCGTACTCGTTGTCTTGAAAATACTCTTTAAATTTTCTGAAGATATACAACTATAAAGATACATATGTGTACATTGATGCCGCCAGAGAATCACACTCAAACTGGGTGCAAAAAAATAATAAAAAAAAGTAAAAACTACTTGAATGTATCCATGGTATATGTGAGATGCGTCGTGTAGGTGGTAACTTTGTTATTGCAGAGGTTTTTAGTTGTTGGGTGGAAACAAAAACATCGTGCGCCGCCCGGGAATCGAACCCGGGTCGCAAGAATGGGAATCTTGCATGATACCACTACACCAGCGGCGCAGATACGGAAGGTGGTGACTATAGCTGTTATATACTTTCAGCTAACTGATTTGACCGATGTTGCATTATATATGGACTCAAATGTTTCAATTTTGCTTGTTAGGATAATTCTATAAGATAATGCAACACGTGCGATAGCAGGTAAACCTCAAATAGGTGATTTGACTGACGTTGGCACTTTTATTTGGAAAAGAACAGAAATGTTAACTACATTAATGTGGACTTTTATGCTGAAAGTGCGTAGGATATATTTTGCTTCCGGGAAGCGTCTACGGTTTTGGATAGATAGCTAACCCTAACCCTGACAACTAAAATCGGTTGTGAACGATAAAGTATATAACAGACGGACATAGGCGTTGCGATTCGTGTAGGTATAAAGGTTTATATAGATTAATGTAGAAAGTATTAACTGCGAATGCATTGCTCTGTATTATAATGCTAGTCTTTATCTTTCTGATGCTTCTGTGATAGCCACATAGCAGCTAATAACACAATAACAATATGATATAATGTTGTCTTGTTAACTATAACAAGCTAAGTTAACAGCTCTCTTTGAACTGCATGTTATCAGGACTACTTCCCCGTCTGTATGCAATGGGAAGTCGGTTGCTGGCCAATGTTTACCAAGCTAGGCTAGCGTGCTAACATAAACTTTCTATATCTTGCTGTAGCCGTTAGCGTTTAGTATGTATTTCAGTGAGCATTTAAGATTCATAGTTTCCATCAACTCTACACAGTGTCCAGTCAGTCATGTCGGGCAGGAGCACCGGCGTGGAGTGGGTTGAGACGACCGAGGAGGTTGTTATAACAGAGTGCATTCCCCCTGAAAACAACACACCTGCAGGTATAACGTTATGATACGATTTGATAATTTCACATTTAAACTGATGATATGACTTATTTTCACATTCCTAAATAATGTATTTGTTGTTCTAGTGATAGTTCCTGTTTTAGAGCCAGTAGAAACGCCAATTCAGAAGTTACTGGACACTGTGGGACATGAAGACAACCCGGAGGCCGGTGGTGTCTTTTGTAAGCATCCTTGGGCTAATACACAGTTTCCACATGGTCTATAAACACAAACTAAAGACATAAATATGTCAGGGTACAGCACTGATGTTGTGTTATTCCTCCACCTCCTCATTCCCCATCATTTTCCTCTTCTTATGAGAAGTTTCCTTTCCTTTAACTCAAATGTATTATAAAATGAGACATGGCATTGTAACAATAGATTAAATGTTAGAGCTGACTGTATAATCATCCCATTAAACTACACATCTGAAAATTACAGAGGCCTGTAGAATACAAGTATGTGCCGTAGTTAAAGGTTTTATTGTAGACAGAATTCTAAATGTGCCATATTAATTTGCATGTTGTGAAATATGTGTTTTAAATAGGTTTCATGAAATCAAATTTCAATTACTGTGTCTGTGTTCTTCTGTTTTCCAGGTTGTGAGGAGTGTCTGCCTCTCTTCCAGGACCAGAGTGATCCCGCTAACATTAACGGCCCATCTTTTATTCTTGACTTTCCATCGAGCAAGGGTCTTCCCCAGAGGGCCCTCCTCACTCTTCCCTATGGTCTCATGGTAGGCAGATCCAGTATTCCCAGTGCAGGCATTGGGGTCATAAATCATGGACCAGTAGTGTCTCCGGGAATGCACTTTGGACCATATGAGGGAGAAGAGACAACGAGAGAAAATGCAATTGCAAGTGACTTCTCCTGGGAGGTGAGCTTGGATTTGATTTGTACAATGATCTAAATACTTCATATTGTCGTTATTGCTGTATGTGTGTGTGTGTTTTACTCTTGAAAATAGTCTTTACATTTTCTGCAGATTTGCAAAGAAAAGGGTAAATATGAGTACATTGATGCAGCCAGAGAATCACACTCAAACTGGATGAGGTAATGCTTTCAAATCTGCTATTTTGACTGTTTTGCTATTAGTCCCAAATTTCCTTTAAAAGAATATTCAACCAAATTAGCATTACACTTCTATAACATTCCCATAGTCGCAATAGACAGCTTAGGGGGGGGGGGGGGGGGGGGGGGGGGGGGGGGGGGGGGGGAGTATTAATCTCAATGCAGCAGATTGTCTTTTTTATTCCAAGCATTCTTTTTCTTTGTCAAAACCTGGCACCTACAATACATTACCCACAGTGCAACTCAACCGCCAGCAGTTAAGTCAGAGATTTGAGTGGGTTATGCACGTGTATGAATTTCAGTTTGTTTCTTAGTGGACCGTAGGCGCTGCCCTTATCATACTGCAGATGATGGTGCTTCTAAAACTCTGTCCATGTTTATATTCTACCTCTTTTCTTACGCAGGTACGTCAATTATGCTCGTAATAAAGAGGAGACAAATTTACTGGCGGTCCAGTACAAAGACAGCATCCTTTTTCATTGCTGTCGTGCCATACACCCTGGAGACGAGCTTATGGTGTGGCCCAGCAGCAAGTTTCTCAGCCATTTTAGTGAAGCTTGGACCCAGGTGTGGGTTATGAAGTTGAATGCAACAGGTACCTGTTTTTTTATACAAGTTTCACTAGCCACAGACAGTAAATATTTTGAAGCCATTCTTTATTGACTACTTTTAAATTCTTACAATGCATACTATTATTTCTTTTTGATCTGGTCAATTTATGTTGACATGATATTTTCCCCTTCTTCCAACATCGAAGAGAGTAGCACAGCTGCAACATCTCAGGTCTTCCTGTGCTCCCACTGTCAGCTGTCCTTCACTACAGAGTCCTTCCTCCAGCGACATACAGAAAATGTCCACATACAGCCTGAAGCGGACTGGACAGCACCAGCTGCTGAGGCAGTTGAACCTGAAAATCTTACATCAAATGTTGAATCAGGTCACACTTCAGCATCCCTGGTGGTATTGCCTGTTGATCCTGTCGAGTCCAAAACATGTGGTGATTGCGGGAAGATTTTTAAGCAAATACCTCACCTTAGGAGGCACAAACTTTGCGTCCACTCTAACAAACGTCCCTACTGCTGCCCACAGTGCCGGCGGAGTTTTAGCCAGGCATCTGGCTTAATCAGACACCAACTAGTTCACAAAAAGCCATCTGCGATAAAAGAGACAACCACTGTTCCTAATCAGGAAAGGATTCTGACGGAGAAGAAAGAGAGCTTGACTCCGGGGGCTGAACTTATTAACACTGCCGATTCCTCTGTATCTGAGGAAATAAAGGACATGAGTGAAAGTGAGAATGTACAAGAAACAATGGATATAACTGAAACTGAAAATGGCAGTGTAGGAGAGGCAGAAACCTCCCCCTCCAATTGTTCAGACTGCGGTAAGAGGTACACAAATGAAGCATCGCTGAAAAAGCATAAGGTGAATGTTCATAAGAGGTTACGTCCGTACGTCTGCAACACGTGTCAGAAGTGCTTCGGCCAGTACAACGACCTCACCAGGCACCTGCAGCATCACCAAAAATCTAAAAGCAAACGGGGAGAAAAACCAAATAAGGCTCCAGAGGACTTTACCAGCATGCCCTTTAGCTGTGCTGAGTGTTCACTGACTTTTTCTTCAGTGGACTCCCTTCAGCAGCACATAACTGAACATAACTCCGAGGAGGTCACAGTGGAAATTCAAGACGATGACCCGGTGACTGCTGGTGATGATCAGAGCCACGATCCAGACTTCAGCCCGCATCCCTCAATGGCTAAAACAGTTGAATCTATCCAAAAGCATCAGAGGCCTCAGCGACTTGGAGTTAGATCAAAAATTTCTGCCATAACCAAGCTCATAGCTCCAAAACAAAGGGCGGCCGTCTGCAAGAAGCCGTTAGCGGGTCCTGCGCAGGCTAACAAGACCTCCACTGAACCGGAAGCACCTGCTGTCAGAAATGCAGAGTTATACAAATGGTTTAGCTGTAATCGCTGTAAACGAACATACGCAAACCCAGATGATCTCAAAGCACATAAGTGCACTTTGAGACTGCACAAGTGTGGTCAGTGTGAGGCGACTTTCAACAAGCCTGGCTTCCTAAAAAGACACGAGAAGATGGTGCATGTACATGCAAAATCATTCAGCTGTGACCGCTGCGATAAAGTTTTCGCCACAACCGGTAACCTGAGGCAGCATCAGAAGAGCAACACTTGTATGAAGTATCATTGCACGTCTGAGCTTTTCCCATGCTCCTTTTGTCAGTTCTCCTTCACAATGAAGAGCTACCTTATTAAACACATCAAGAGGCACCACCCGGAGGAGTATCTGTCCCATCATGATTCAGACAGCCTGGCGGATCAGCTGGAGGAAGAGGAAGAGGAAGAGGAGAGGGGGAAAGAATATGTATGCCCCCATTGCCGGAAGAGCTGTGCAAACGCAAAAGCGTTCAGATCCCACGCGTGCTTCCAGCAGGTGAAGGTGCTGTACTTGTGCACCGACTGTGGGAAGGGCTTCACAAACCACTACGGTCTCAAGCAGCACCAGCGCATTCACACGGGCGAGAAGCCGTACAGCTGCCCTCACTGCAGCAAGTCTTTCTCTTACACCGGCCAGCTCAACGTGCATCTCCGCACTCACACCGGGGAGAAGCCGTACCTGTGCACCCACTGCGGGGAGAGCTTCCGGCAGTCGGGAGACCTGAAGCGACATGAGAGGAAGCACACGGGGGTGAGGCCCTACAACTGCCCCGAATGTTGTAAAAGCTTCAGCCGCCCCCAGAGTCTCAAAGCTCACCAAATGCTTCACCTGGGACAGCGAATGTTCGAATGCACCCAATGCGGGAAGAGCTTTTCCCGAAACTATCATCTCAGGAGACACCATCAGAAGATGCACTCATAGTTGCATTTGTAGCACTAATGGAAATGCCGTAGAGGAGCTTAAGCTGTTGCCAGTTTATTCTGAACTGCACTAAATAGTTGAGTATTTTTAACGATTGTGCTCTTGAAGAGTTGCAGAGAGTTTTGAATGTCCTGTACATAACATTACTTTAACTTATTCCTAAGTTTGTTTAAATCATTTCTTACCCAAAAAGTGGATTTCTGCATTAAGAATAAAATATAAATAAACACGTCATTCACAGCAATTAACAAAAGACATGACTCACATAAACAAATGCTTATTGTCTCTCAATGTCAATTTGCTTCAAAATAAAAACCACCAACTTGACCATCACTGTTGACCATTTATTCCACAAAACATACAATGCAAAGCATGTGCACTGTACACGCCTTATTATGAAAATACTCATAACATGCCTGTTTTTTTTCAATTCATTAATCTTAATTTAGTTTTCGTAGTCATGATCTCTTCTTTAATAACACAGAACTGTCCGTTGAACATTGTTTTTTGCATTGCGTTTGTCAGTTTTTGTCCTTGTTAGCTCATATTTCCACCTTGACTAGATTATAAATATTAAGTAAAATTAAAATATTTCAGTCTTACCTGAACTATACAAACATACTGGTATGACAGTTGACGTAGACTCATTTAATTTCAAACTGTGCGTAAATTGAAACAGGTAGAAACCTGGCAGTGTTTTCCATGTGCTACACACAGTGGTGTCAAGTGCATCTGCTGGTTTGAGACACAAGCTTTTTAAATCTATAACTTTTGCTGCTGGCTTATTTAACATCCCAGTCCAGTAATGTTTCTTATATCAGTAGTCCTAACTAATACCAGTTACACAAAGTCCTTGACAACATCCATTTTGAGAGATCCATTTTCATTTGTGGCACAGCAGTTGTGGAGGCTTGTTTCTGTGGTCCTTTTTTTGAAAGTAGGGTTGAAACCAGAGGATTGGACGCTCATTTGAGTCTTAATGTGTAAGAAATACACAAACACTTCTGAAAGGTAGGCAGCAGGTGGTTCTCAAGGTATAGTGATAGGACCCCTATGAAGATTGGGTTACTGTTTCTACATTTTCAAAGACAAACATTGTTCCCATTTATTCCTCCGTTCCAGCGAAGCACCTTGTTGATGTCTTCTTCAGTGCAATCTCCAGCCAATGTACACATCTTCATCACATAAAATATACAACAACCCTCAATCTCATTAGTTTATATTATGTTAATGTTATACACACATTAAAAATTTTTACAAACCAAATTGATTGTTAAACCACACAGTAACACATCTGTACAAACAGAAAATAAGTTCACAAATCTAGGCAAAAGAAAGGAATTCGTTTTTTTTGGCAATTAAAAGCAACAGCTCGATCTGTCACAAAACCACAAATTAAGATTAAATTCTGAAAATGAAAAAGGAACAACACATCTAGAGCTCAACAGAGTCTATATTTGTGATGATAAAACCGTTCTTTGTGTTCCCAAAACAGAAAAACATGGTTAAAAGGGTTAAGTGGCTGAAATACTTAGCCTGAGGACACATATACGGTATGCAACCAGAAACCAAGCTCAAGGTGGTGACGAGAAATACCCTGCAGGTCATTGGAAGTACAATAACACTATCGTCTCCATCGAGTGAAGTTATGCTTTCTGAGATATATGTAACGGACAAAAGGCTTTTATAAAGGTTCAGATTTCAGCTCTTCCACTCTGGACTCCAGGTCAGCCACCTAGACCAGGGAGAGGAAAATACAGTTATGTAATGTTATGTTTAATTATGTACCGGTTGTGATACAGCATGTAAACAATGCATTTACATTTCATTTAAATATTACCCACATGAAGCAGTTTGTCACGTTGGGCTTTCAACAACAAAGAGCTAGAGCTTTTTACTTTATTGAACTATATTTAATGGTTTGTATACAGGTCACAAGACACACTGAAGCAGTTTTGAGCCAAATTGTTCTCATGAGTGCTGTAAAAAACAAACAAAAAAACAGGACAGCCCAAACTGCAACTGACAAACCAATTAAAAGTTTCTTTGCAGCAAAATTGGAGATTGCCATCAACAAACTCTTTAATTTTGTATACTCTATTGATCCCCTATGGGGAAATTACATCTTACACTCTGACAGTGCAGTCGAAAACACTGCAAACCGCTTCCTTATAATGGGACAAAAACAGTTTCAAGGCTACTTCTTTTAGCACAAAGCATGCATGGGCTAAACTATACTAAATTGTAATTATTGAAAAGTCTAAGAAAGTCTTGTTTCTAGGTCACTCCCCGTACCTGCTCTTGAAGTTGTCCCGACTCCTCTTTCAGAAGAGAGGCCTCAGCTCCAACTTGTGCACAACGCTGAGTCTCCTTCTTCAGGTACTCAATCTCCCTGTTAAAGGAAGCCGATTACAGAGTCAGACTGTTAAACTCAGATGTAATGAATCACACAACTCTTTTAGCTCTATGTAATCCTGCTGTCTTACTTCTGCTGATACTCCTTAATCAGGCGTTTGGCTTTGCTGTACTTGCGCTCCAGGGCCTGATACTGGGACTGTGTCTCCTTCAGGTGCTCGTCCACCGCCTGGCACAGGCTCTGCGCCTCCATCCAGTAGCCTTCTAGCTTCTCCATACGCTCCTTGTTTTCCTGCAGGGTGTGTTCCAGCTGGGCCTTATCCATGCGCCAGCGCTGCTTCTCCTGCTCGGCGTGGTGCAGCTGGAAAAACAGGTGATGATCCATTTCATTGCCACGCTTATGTAAACTCTGATCCTTAAAATAATCCATGCTTGTTTTCTTCCTCTAGGATTGTGATTCACTATTATTTAATGGAACGTAATTTAAGAATTTACCTTTCTTTTCAGCTGTTGGATCTCAGCCTGAGTCACAGCATGCTTTATTTGGAGCTTTATAGCAAAGAGAGAAGACCATTTTAAATACATGTGTTAATATTAAGCACACTAGGGGAATTAAGATGTGATTACACAGGAAACGCTCCCATTACTAAGTTCATTTCTCACCTCTTTGTATTTATGTGCCAGTTTCTCAGGGTCCGTCTCCAGAGGCGACATGTCCTCGTTCTCTGCCAGGTCAAACACCTCGATGGCACTGGGATACGGCGGACTGACCTCCTCATCCTCGTCCTCTTCCTCATCTGTGCCATATTCACCACCCTGCAGGGACGAGGTCCAGGTTAGGAACACATTCACAGACAGAAATAATGGTTCTAAGTTTAAAAGGCCAGTTCACCCGAATTATGGAGGGAGGAATAGACCCTTTAAAGTCACAACTTGCTTCCCTATTTTTACGTATTTCCAGTTGAGTCCAGATGTTGCAGCAGCAGGACGTTTTAGGTAGGGCATGACGCAATATTTTCATTTTGACACGGCATTGTGATTGTGAACTGTGTAGAGTGCAATATGAGGGGGAGGATGTGTAGTGCGGGGGCAGGCGGGGGGGTCACAGGTGTGAGGTTTATCAAATGATTATTGAACGCATTGAGATGGGATAATGTATACTTATGTTTTATGCATGTTTAATGTGTGTTTATTATGTGCGATGTGTCGCCATTTCTGTTCTCTCGACTACCCAAGACGAATTTCTCCTATAAGAGACAATACGTTATCTTATCATATCGTATCTTGTCTTACATCATGTTTGAAATTGTTCAAACATCTATTACGTTTGTAATAGTAAGATTTTGTGTTCACACATGAGGTTTTTGTATTGTTTTGCTTTAGTTGTCTAATATTTGAAATTAAATCATTAAAATGTTACATAAAACAGGAAAAGGTCATTAAAGATGCAGTAGGTAAGACTTATAAAACTAACTTTCGTGTAGTGCGATTTGGAAAAATACACTGCTCCCTGTTCAGATCCTCCAATCAGGGCCAGGGGTGGTGTCGGACTGCATGCCAGTCACCGCTCAGGCACATGCGTTCATTCCTCCTCATGGGGGGAGAGGCTTAGGAGACAGTTTGGGTTTTGGCACAATAGGGAGAAGTTGTCGATGTTCAAATTCTTTGGATTAATCCTTTAAATGGTGTAATTAAAAACATGTTTCTGTGTTGTGACACCAAACAGCCACTAGATGGTGCATAACTCCAAAGTGCACACTATACTTTGTATTATACAACCTAAGCTTTTCAAGAACCACCCACCATCACTCTTGCATGAATAAAGCAACTTCCTCTCTTATGTTATAATGTAACTGCAGGCAGTTTTTGAGTACGTACTCTGTTTACGTAAAAACAAACGGAGGGAACATCTTGGACACATGGGATTTGCAAAGCAAAGGGTATCCGAGGCTACCAAATTTGAGATTCAGATTTGTCCCAATTTTGGAGCTGAGCTTATCGTTTTATCAGTCTGAACAATGTGGCTTCCTGCCAGAAGCACACACGCACACACAACACAGCCACACTAGAGAGAGTCCCTTCTCTTCATGATGGGATGCATTTCATAATCCTAAAGGGGAAACAAGGACATACAGGGATGACGAATAAATTGCAAAAGAAAGAGACTTGTTTTAAATTTTTAAGGAGGTATTTCTTTGAAAAGTTTAAATACAATTTAAAGCTATTTGGTGACGCGTCTGTTGATAACTTGATGGATTTAAATGTTAATAAATGCATTCAGACATCATTATTTTTATATCCTCTCTATATTAGAATATTGCTGAGACAACAACTGACCAGCAAAATAGTTTCACATTAAAATTTTCTTAAAAGAATTTTGAAGTTAGTAGCCTGACTTTTGATTGTGTATCTGTGTGTGTGTGTGTGTGTGTGTGTGTGTGTGTGTGTGTGTGTGTGTGTGTGTGTGTGTGTGTGTGTGTGTGTGTGTGTGTGTGTGTGTGTGTGTGTGTGTGTGTGTGCAAGTGGACAAAGGGGGAAGGAAAGTGATTAAGTAAGCATTGCACAGCGACTTCTGTGTGGTGGTGCATGTGCAGACAATGCACCACCACTGAGTGAAGAATGACAAGGTAAGCAGTTTTGTCAGGATCCTACACCAGTACTTCTTGTTTCAGAGGGTCTTAGAAATGAGCATGCAGGACTAACCTCTTGTTCGTCCATGTACTGGTTGTAGCGCTGCTCCATCATCTCCCTCTGCCAGCGTTCCTGCTCCAGGGTCTGCTGGATCAGCTGGGCTACTTCGCTCTGTTCTCCCGGCTTTTCTCGCCCAATCACGAACCTGTGTTTTGACAATCAGCAGTCCAGCTCAGTCAGGATTGAACAACTCTGACATGTTCAAAGTGGCTAGCTCAACTGAAATAGTCCCTTGTCTAATATGGTGTATATATATATTACACACTAAATTTTAAATTACTTTTTTTTTTTTTTTTAACACCTGGCCACTAAGGAGCACGAACGCTGGCTCCACAAGGACCAAGAAATAGTTTTTCATATATAGTAGATCTTTTACAGCCCTTTCCCGTTTGTATAGTGTAATGCATTAATGTAGTAAGGAATGTGCTGGCTCTCTGAGGTCAGAAAATGTCTTCCTGTTTAGAGCCGAACAATGGCAGTCTCTATGGAGTTGGCCTCTTCTATGATTAAACTCAAACCCTCATCTCTGCCTCTCCTTAAGCTCATTGTAAAGGTCCTTGTAGAGACTATATGTTTCCTGATTAAGGCTCACAAATCTCTCTTCAATCTCTGTCCAATTAAAGCCACCGTGTAAACAATGAACAGGAAGAAAAAAACAAAACACTGAATCACAATGAAGCCACTGAAAGTTATTAAGGCAGCCATTCCATTTCTTTGCCACTAACAGGTAATTAAATGTTCACAAACACACTTCCTGCCCCCATCTATTGTCCGTCTGACAGTTTTTATGAATAGGTCTGAGCTCTCACTGCAGCAGATCCATAATGGATGAGCTATCTATTGAGGTCTCTGATCTTCACAAGTCACACAACACTAACAATCACCCGTACAGTGCTGACCACTAAACCCTGAATTATGAATGAGTTTAGATGACAAAAGGAGTGCATAGGGAACGGTCGGCTCCACCAAAACGCCAAAGAGCTCGGCTACAAATATCCTTCTGGCATTTCAAACTCTACTTTAAATGCCAAGTGTATTTGTTCCTGATAACTGTGTTTTCTGTGGTTCTGGTGTGGAATCTTTGGACCGCATTCAGGATGTCTCAAAAAGGAGCTTTTCAACAATGAAGGGTATAATTATGACCCTGTGAGACTTGAGATATAAATCTGCAGTCTGGTGAGCTGAATGAGCAGGATGTGGTAGAAGTCAGTCCTGCGTGTAAGACTGGCTGTGCGTATATATCAAGAGGAAACCATGTCTTAGAGCAAGAATGCAGATGTCAAAGCAAGCAACAAAGTGTAACGAGACTTATGTCCTGGATCGCTACTGTAAAAATGAATTAACTAAGATCACAGCAGTGCTATGAGATTAGCTTACTACCATGTTGGTGTGTAGCAGTAATGTAATGATCACCAGCATGTGAGCATTTGGTAATCAGCACTAAACACTAAGTACTGCTGAGGCTAACAACGTCTTAAGTTTTGCAGGTATTTTTAGTCACAAATAAAAGTATTGGACATTTTAATCCCCCTCTTACCGCCAACTGGTTGCGGCAGATGGCCGCCTACCAAGAGCCCGGGTCTGAGGTTTTTTGCCTGTTAAAAGGAAATTCTTCCTTGCCACTGTTGCACCAAATGCATGCTCTTGGGGGAATTGTTGGGTCTCTGTAAATTAGTGTGGTCTAGACCTTCTCTATATGCAAAGGGGCCTGAAATAACGTGTTATGGTTTGACACTATAAATAAAATTGAATTGAATTAAAATTTGGATCTGATGATGGTGTTAGATGATGTACGGAGTGCGTGGTCATTGCGATCCACCCAATGGTTGTTGAGATATTTCTTTCGAAGACTATAGTGCTGGACCAACTGGCCGACTGACATTTCCTCCCCGCTCCTGTGGCTAAAACACTACACGGGTGTTTGATGATTTGTGACTCTCGACGTCAAAGCAATTGTAGTAAAATCATGGCTATTAAAAAGTAACTCTTACTTGACAGTTCCTGAGGTGTTCCTGAGTACCGAGGCGGCGAAGTTCTGGGTGACTCCCACCAAACTGGTCCCGTCCACCTCCACAATCAGATCGTTCACCTGGATCCTGGAGGAGGCAGTTAAGAGGTTTAGGATTCACAGTAATAGCTCATCTGTGGCCTTTATACTAAAGCACATACAAACCACATTCCATTTATAAGCCCTCATTATTGGCAGCAAGACTGCCAGGAATCACAAAGAAAAGTGGGACAATGAAGCATCCACTCCTGGGGAAGAATAAAAACTACAACTACTAACCTCTGGTTGGCACGAAGTTTACAAATCCAATGCCATTTTTTGCTATGTGGGTTTCCCAGATAAAGAAGAATCCTTAGTGAACAGTAATTAACATACCTGCCGTCCCTATGTGCTGCTCCTCCATCCGTGACTGTCTTCACAAAGATGCCCAGTTTCTCCAGGCCCATGTCAGCCCCTGCACCCATCCCGATGATACTGATGCCCAGGCCCTCACCATCTGAAAGACAGCATGTTACCATACCGTTACTGTAATCCATGTTTAACAGCTTTTGGTCAGTTTGATGTGTTATGCTGTCATGTCTTTGTGAGTGAAGCATTGGCGCACGTGGACTGTGGTGCGGTTACCACTCTCTGTGGGTGGAAAACATGTCTTTGATTCCATGCATTTACATTTTTGGTATAATTTGCGGCTGTGGACTAATTCCAGAGAAGTGAACTTGTGACTAAAAGATGGCCGGTTAACCATCGGGATGAATTTGGATGACGAAGTTAAAAAAAGTAAAAACAGATCAGTGCTTGGGCCTTTCCCTTCACCACAGGTTTGATCCAAATTAAAGGTCCTCTGTGGAGTTTTATTGTAAACAAGCAGGACTTTAGATTAGTTGTCACAAGGCCTGACAATGCATTTCCTTCCTCATTAAACATTTACAAAGCCAATTTTAAACGTTGCGTTATTAACATTCATGCATGCTTGCTGGCAGGTGTCTTCTTCCCTGCTTTTGTTGGTACATTACTGCATTTATTTGCACACTACTGCCACCAACTGTCAGCCAGTGTGATAGTATGAAACAGGCAGCAGGAATGTGTATCGCATTGTGTGCATGCTCGCACACATGCATGCACGTCCTCACGTCCTCACGTCCGCACAATACAAACAAAACAAACTCCACACGGTCCCTTTCAGAGATCCTCTATTATAACCTGATAAATTGATCGTGTAGTTACAATTCATAGACTGCTTGGTAATATAAGTACAGTATATCAAAACGTCATGGTAACACTTTACTTTAAATCCCCCCAATTTATCATTTACAACCAGTAGAAAAACATTATTAAAAATGGATTATACCACGCTTAATGTAGTTGTACAAAGCTGTAAATACATATGTTAGCTGTTTGTTAATGTACCGTTTTTGTCAACAATTACAACTTCCCCTATGAAGACATATTTAAATGATTAAAACTAGGTTTTACTATATGTTCACTGAGAATGTGTTTATCCTCCAGGATCATAAAAGCTTAGTTAGGGGTGGTACCACAAAAAGAATAGAAAGAAAGAGCAGACAGTTAACCTTATTGAAGTATGTACATAGCAGTGAACTAATACATTTTTGTAGTTATAATCAAGGCTAAAAAAGTGACTTTTTAGCTCTGACAGTGCTGTTCTCTGATCCAGCAGCAGAATCTGTTCCAGAGTTTGGATCTAAAAGTGCAGAAGGCAGCTTTACCGCAGGTCTTTGTCTGATTTTCTTTTGGTACAGTGAGCAGCAGAGAGTCTGTAGATATGAGGGGATCTACCGGGGACATGCAGCATATCAACCGCAGACTCAGGAGCAACTCTGTGAAAAGATGTCTAGAGTCTTTGCAGGGTCTCGAATGATTCAGTATGTTGCTGTAATTGATTTTTAGTTGTAATAAAAGCATTTACAAGTTATTTGAATATTGAGGAGTCTCAAAATGATAAAACCCTATTTCAGTTAGCTTCTTCATAATCCTATGTGACTTGAAAGTGAGATCAGAATCAATAACAACATCCTCACTGAGGTGTGATGTGTTGAAGTATTGTATTCTTTTGTCAATAATTAGACGGTAAACACATCAGCGCATCATTTATACAGAAAATGGTCACATATGGTATCCTGCGTAACCTGCCCTGTACAAAATTCTAAATATAGTCAGTCTATAAATATATTAATGCAGAATAATGTCGAAGGGATGTTGAGGGAAGTGTGGCTCACTGGGGGAAACAGGGTGGTTGGCAGAAGGCAGTCGTGAACACTGAAGACCTTTTTACATAAGTAGTGAAGATTAATTTTTTCCCATTTGGCTTCAAAGAGAGACAAAAAGGACAAATCAAACTGTCCAGTGGAGGTTAATCACCAACATTCATTTTCAAATACTTTTCTTTGAATGTTTCTTATAGTCACTTACATTCCCAATTTCTTGTAAATCCCCCACCTGGTGTTCACCCACCTAGTGCCCCAATCAGGTTCCCATAAATGCATAAAGTAATCAAATATTCCAGATGGCAGGCTTCTTAGGTAACTCTGTAAATCTCTGTACCTTTCTCCAGCTCCACGGGGAACAGGTCCAGCCTCTCCACCCTCTTTTCCAGCTCGTACTCAGCAGACGCTGCCATTGGATCCACGTCTTCATTACGCCTGTCATAGTCCTCGTTGGGGTAAGTGGCAAACACCTGCAGGAGGAGGCAGGGACACTCGATCAGACTGAGAACACAAACACAAAACACCTTTTTGTTCTGTGGAAGGCAGCATCAAGTTTTGTACTGTATTTGTAATTATCCATAGTTTTTTTTCCGATTTTCTTGAAAACGGGGGATTTGGGATAGGGCTTCCTGATATGAGGACCTTATCTAATTGTTTCAATTTTAACTGATATTGCGATTGCAATATGATTCACAATATTGGAGGGAACGATCCTTTTTGTATCAGTTTTCTCATTTTCATTGAAAATTATTAAAATTCAAAAGATGTAAATGATAATAGGGTGATTTTTGCGAGGATGTGCTCCAAACAATGACGGCTTCTTTAGTCTGTAGATGTGTATGCCGGGATGACACATGTTTTGCCTTTATTTTTTATTTCTTTTTTTGTGATTAATTATTACAGCCCTAATTTGAGATACTAGTTGTTGTTGTTTTTTAAAGAAACAATTTGGCTTGTTTGCTTTCTTTCAAAGTAAGATGAGAAGATCAACACTCCTATCATATCTGTCTGTTAAATATGAAGCTACCACACAGACGGTTAGCCAATCCACAGACAGATAAGAACCGGGCCCCCCTAACTCAGGGTAGTTTCCTGTCACGGCCACGCCTCTCTAGAAGACTAGCATCAGGTCGGTGTGTATTGAGTCCAACGAGAGAAGTGAACGTGAACACAGATTATCTTTTGCTCATAGTCACCAAAGTAAATATTGAACCCATTTTTCCCAATCTGTAGAACATTCTGAAACTAACATGGCATTTTTCAGATGGACAAGTCAGGAGAAAATGTACTTAGTTTGAGACCTGTTTCTGTCTGTGGACCAAACTCATGCGAGACCTAGCAACACAGATAAACTGACGTCAGCACAAAACTAATCTCTGTGATGCTAAACATGTCTTTTACCTGTATAAATACCTGAAGTTAGCAAAGAACATGTTTATAAATTATTCAAAAATAATCTTTTATTAAATCACACCACATTCAAATGAGGCCACACACTTTTAGGAGACAGGAAGTGTGTACCGTTTCATATGATTGGCACTGCTTGAAATCTTTAGTTTAAAGGATAATTGCCTTATCTTAGCACAAAGACTAGCAGTGGGGGGAAACAGCCAGCTTCTGTCCAAAGGTATAACAAATAAATCAATAATTAACACTTTAAATCTTGGTAATTCACTCAAAAACTTCAGTGTGAAAGCAACAATTTGTGATTTCATGTTTGGACGGAGCCAGGCTAGCTATTTCCCCCTGTTTCCAGTCTTTGTGCTAAGCTAAGCTAACTGTATCCTGGCAGTAGCTTTATATTCAGCGTACAGACACGACAGTGGCATCAACTTCCTTATCTAACTCTAGACAAAAAATCATATAAGCACATTTCACAAAATGGGGTGTTTTTATACTGTCCAAAGGTCAACCAGCACTAGTCCTATGGTATCATTTCTCTGATTTTATGCAAACTAAAGTCTGTAGATGACCCTTTCCTTTCTTCTGCCATGGTGGCTTATCACTGTTTTGTGCTACTTCCCAGTCCTTCTTGCATGTACTCCAAATTTAGTAACTGCAACTGAAAACAGAAAACACTGAGCACCCTGGGGAGCGTGGTGAATGTTGAATCCCTTGTGAAAGAGAGTGGCTTGTGACTTCACAATAGGTGATTATAAGTGTTTTTTGGAACATCTGTTCATATTTTAAATCCAGTATTTATTTAATTCCTTAAACATGTATCTGTTTTTATACAAATGTAAGTAAGTGAGCAAGTAAAGTTTATTTTTATAGCCCAGTCAAACACAGTTCACACTGACCAAGTGTTGTACATAGTGCATTAGCCACATAATATTAAACATTAAATTAGATGAATTCACTTACAGATCAGTGATTTAAGCTAAGACGACATCAAGAGACAAACACTCAATTACAGAAATAACAGGGGAGGAAAATTAAAACATAGGGAACGCCAATAGGTGAGTTTTGAGCCTGGTTTTCAATATTACAGTTGAAGGGGCCTTTCTGGCACTTGGTTCCACGGCTGAGGGCCAGCCACAGAAATGGCCCTGTCACCTTTTTGCTTAAGGCGGGACCTTGGGACATGGAGGAAACCTTGGCTGGAGAATCTGAGGGAACTGGGGCTCCACGTTAAATGTGAAAATGGATATGCTGCAAAGATGAATCAATTAATCGATTGGTTGTCAACTAGTAAATTCATTGCCAACTATTTCGATAATCAAGTAATCGGTTTGAGTTATTCTTTATGGGAAAAATTTAAATTTTCTGATCCCAACTTCTTAAATATGAATCTCTTCTTGTATATTCACTCCTCTATGAAAGTCAACTGAAAATATTTGAGTTGTGAACAAAACAAGACATTTGAGGACGTCATCTTGGGCTTTTGGAAAATGTATTAATTGATAAAATAATCAACAGATTAATTCACAATACAAAATAATCATTAGTTGCAGCCCCAATGGGCACAATTCAACATTTAATTGAAATCATGATGTTTGGGCAGTAGTTGGAGGACTCATCATGGCTGTGTTTTGTGTACTTACAGCAGCTCATCACCAAACGTTCAGAGGTGGAGGAGCTGAACAGTACACGGCTGAGATAGACAAGCTGGATATATGGTTTTCATAGTAACTGACCACCACTGTTAATGCAGGCTTAATGCAATTCAAATGTATCGACCATTTCAACTGAGACGGCCGCAGCATTTCCTCAAGGCCGCCGAGCTGTATCATTTCACAGCAGTAATGTGTATCAAACACACTGGGGGAGGGGGGGAAATCAATCACAACCACTGAAGTTGCTTTCATGAAGACAGAGGCCTCTCTTTCCCACATTCACTCTGGTCTACCAGCATGACAGTTTACATAACCACCTCCAGCATGCTAATGGGGGCCTTCTGCAGCTGCCACACACACACACACACACACACACACACACACACACACTTTAAAAGCCTCACTTTCAGTCTTCCAAGGTGATTATGCATGCGCCACCTTGCATGCTCCAATAGCCACACTAATTCAGTGCTGGACCTTCTCTCTTCACACATTCTTTCATTTATTTGGTCAGATTTCTCAACTTGTTTCTCCACAATCATTTGTCCCCTCTGCTGCAACACTTTAACACTTTTTGTTGAGTTGTTGTTTACTTTCTCTCACTTCTCTTTCTCTGCTGTCCAGTTTGTCCATCCGTGTTACAAAGTAGCATCTCGTGGCTTCAGTGCTAACTCTTTAGTCATATAGGCCCCGTCTCCCTGGCAACGCCACACAGTTGAGAGCCTGTCAGTTTTGACAGTGTCTTTGAAATGTTAGCAGCCCCTCCTCTTGCAGATTTATTCAGTATCATTGGATTTTCATGCATCGGTGGACACTGTACAAGTCTCTGCTTCTACTTTTAGGCCAAATAATAATTAGCTGCAGCAGTACTGATTTTAGTTCACACTATTAATTAGGTGAATCAAATTGAACCTAACTGTACTGCAGATGACAGACAGCATTGGGAGCAGCACTGAAGTCTAATGGCTTTTGATTTAGGTTACCTTCGTATTTAGAGGGATTAGCAGAATGTGGATTACACACTCACAAAATGCACTGTTTGCATCCTAAGTAACAGAGCACATAACAACAAGAGTGCACTGCAAGCCTGCGTGCCTACTGTGACGCTCTCTCGTGGCACTGCTTCACTCCTTGAGTTTAAAGATCAAGGGGCCACAGCTGGTGGCTTGTGTTTCCCTCATTTTACGCCCACGATGCTGTGGAAGATCAAACGAGGGGGTTCAGCAGCGTTTTACGTGGCACTGAAAAAAAAACACAGCCATCATTTGATATACGTCGTGACCTGCAGCCTTGGGCAAGTTTAGGACTGGTGTCATGATGCAGGTCAGGCTACCCTGAGCCCTCACTGACACTGAATTCACACTTTCACTTCCTCCCTCTCCCCCCGTTCTGTGTCATTTTCCCACACAAGGCCAGGCCGACTAATGGGATCCTGCACAATGCAACCTTTGACCTAAACCTTTACCTAAGTACTGTATGTAGAGTAGTAAATGAACTCCTTGAACGGTGAGGTGGCTATCTTTAGAAGACAAACATTGGGATTAAAAGGCAGGGAGATGGGGGGTGGGCATGGCTGAAGAAGGACGCTGTTCCAGTTGTGGCAAATAGTAGGTCAGAGAAGCTAACAGATGGCCAGGAAACTCCCTCCCTCCCTCCCTCCCTCTGCTACCAACTGTCTGGGATGTCCTAGAAAAGCTCTGTGGGCAGCTAGATAGAGCCACTCACCAGCTAATAGATGTGTGTGTGTGTGTCTATACAGACAGAGCCTCCACTTGGTACAGTAGAGGATATTAAAATTAACCAGTAAGTCACAGCTACCATTTACAATGTCGTGACAGAGAGATGGCTAAATGACAGAGCGGCTCTGGAGGCTCTCCTGCACTGTGGCTCCATCTTGATGGCCCAATGCAATTGGGTAACACTGTGGTGGTTTAACTAGCGAGTCCCCCCCCCCACCCCCCCTCCCTCCCTCCACTGCCCACATCAGCATGTAAACTGCTGTGTTTCTTTCCCTCTTCACTCTCCAAAAACAAATCTAATTTTGGATTCAGCCAATAGGATATGTGGAGGTGGTGCCATTGGTTTTTTACAACAGAAATAGCGTGTTTCCACTCTGTCTCTCCACAGTCTGTAGCACCCAACTTTCCATCATTTGTATTACTCAAAGTATGCTTGCTATTATTTCAACTGGTTTCGGGGATATGAGCTGTAAACTGCCATTCTACATTTTTATCTAAAATACTTAAAGTGATTACCATGCATAATGTGAGATCTGGCGCCCCATTGCTGCAATTAATCCATGATTCTTGAGGTCAGAGCGCTTGCGTGATGCTTTATCAAGCTGTCAAAGTAAAGTACATGCACTTCCCCTCGTAACGGTTTAATTACACCAATATCAGTGATGGGAATAACGGCTTTCTAAATAACGGTGTTACTTTTTTAGTAACGAGTAATCTAATTGATTTCTCTTCCCATCTTAATAACGCTGTTAACGTTACTGCCAAAAAATGCGGCGCGTTACTATAATTGAAGCAGTTTTTTTCATCAGACCAACTTGATCTCTGAGCCGAGAGGCAAAGACTTTTTTTCCTTCCTTGGTTAGTGGGCAGTGGACGAGACAAGCGCATAAATGTTGACGATTGGCTTGAGTCAAATTCCAAGGTAAGCCAATCAGAGGTAGAACTTGCAGTAGTAAACATACAGTCTATAGCATAGTCTGGCGTTATAAAATCAAGGGGGGGGTAACTTTTCCCACCGCGGTCAGAAAGCATTACTATGACCATAGATTGGCTACTTGCTCTGAAGCTAATCACTGTCACTTTCTCACTTCTCCCTCGCACTATCCCCATGTTAAGTGTCCATTTCATTATAATATTCAGATTTATCATAAATAATTGAACATGCACATGTATTTTAAGTTCCATTAAAGAGGGGTGGAGGTGGGGCCACATTTGAGCATTTAAAAATGTACTTAAAGCATTAGTTACTTTCTGAAGTAACTAGTTACTTTAATAATTAACAACAGAGTATCTAATTTAGTTACTTTTTGAAAGAAGTAACTAGTAACTGTAACTAATCATTTTTAAAAAGTAACTTTCCCAACACTGACCACTATTTACTGCATTCCCAACCACCACAGCTAAACATGCCCAGAAGTGCCAGGTATTTGCTTCTAAATCCTTTTAAAATTGAGGGATAATCCAGATCCCAGATGTGTAACACGCAGACTGAGATAAGGGTGTGTCCCTGGCTGCCATCGCCCTGGACCACTCTCCTCCAGCCAATAAAATGGATATCGTAGGTTTGTCATCGTAGCGATTGCATGACACCAGAGCCTGTCTGTTTTGGCAGGCCAGCCTTGGGTCTGCAGTCATGTTTAGGCTTAGCGCTGACCCCGGGAAGAGACACGGCAGCATGGGAATAAGGTCAGCAACGGGGGACTGAATACCACTACAATATGTGGAAGGATACAGCAACTATATAACTAAATGATGTTTTAAAAGTTTGGTATATTGCATATATTACTGTATGTATATTTATATTGTTAATTATCATAAACACAGGGTGGAGAAGTCTTGAGAGTCAGACTAACACATTGTTGTTTGATGTTGGTCTTTTCACTTGTTTACAATAAAAGAATAACATCAACATTATCCTGTCTTAAATAAAGAACTAGTAATATGTAAGGAAGATGAATACAAACAGTGTCACTGCAAGACCAGTCTGTTATTTTTTTAACTTGACAAGATGATGGCAGTTTGGACAAGACAAAACAGCGCTCAGACATCATGAGCGAGACGTTGCATAACATGGCTTATGACAGTAACCTGAGCGAGTGTGGGCACATCACGTTAAAGCTTGCAACCCACCACCACTGCAGGACTGGGAAGTGGGGCAGAGTGACCTTGCTGATAATCTGTCTGGTCTCCCACCCTTACTGGCTGTGCGTAAAGTACTGTGTGAAATACTGCAGCCCACTCAGTCTAAGTAAAAGACAGTTTGAGGATAGCTTGACATATGGTGATGTATTACTTCTTCTTGGGCAATCCCTCATTGGCTGACCTGAGCAGTGCATACAAACCACCAAAGGTTGCATTTTGGGTACTCTCTATTTTGCAATTTGTGGGTAAAATTGCTTAAAAAATGCAATTCCTCCTTCTATGTTCAACACCCTCGGTTTATTACAATACAAGCACAGTGTGTTTGTGTTAATGATACAGTGCGAAACAAAATCATAGCTGTTCTTCGAGCAGGCTGGCAGGACAATTCAGAGGTGCGTAGGCAGCGTGTGTGTGTGTGTGTGTGTGTGTGTGTGTGTGTGTGTGTGTGTGTGTGTGTGTGTGTGTGTGTGTGTGTGTGTGTGGTGATGGGGGGGATAAAAAGCGAGGTAGGCTAGGTGATGAGTGAGCAAAGTTGATTCCGGTGCATCAAAAATAAATCTGATTATTTTTGGTTAGGAGGGAACGGCACAAATCCAGTGGAGATTATCTTATTTTCCTCATCGTTCCTCTAACAATAGGATAAATAATTAAAACTCACAGGAGGCTACATCATGAACTACAGGGTTCATTCTGAGTGATATAAAACAAAGCCAAAACAAACAAGCAACAAATAAATAAGACATGAGAGGCAGCTTCCTGTGTTCGACAAAGAGACGGCCCTGAAAAGCGAGGCAAGTCTGTGACGATCACAATGCTGCTATTTTTACTAGCAGTAGGAGACTGGTGACAAAGAGCGAAAGAGAGAAAAGAAGGAGCGAGGAGAGAGTGTCAGGAGGAGCAAACAAAGAGTCTAGTGTGAACTCTACCCGGAGCACTTCTGCTATTTTTGCCAGTGTGAGAGGACAGACAGACAGACAGACAGACAGACAGACAGACAGACAGGAGTGTGTAGTGTAAACCGGGGACAAAGAAAAGACATGCGCCCAGACGTCCAACCGCCACAACCACCACAAGCTTGTAAATTGTTGCACAGAGGGGAAATATGCACTAAAAATGGGCACTTCCTGTTTGGAAAAGAAACCAACTGACACCGGGACTTAAGAACTGTCAGTTATACAGTCGCATGACTTTTGAGCAGCATAATAACACTCCTCCCATTTGACCTTGCCTCCCTCCCCAACTCTCAACCACCCCTGCATCAATCTTCATAACAAAGGCTACACTGATACAGTGTGAAAAGACTCAGTAGGAGGTTATTCTCTGATGATGGCTGCAGGGTCACAACCAAATTCTGTCTTTTTATCAAAGCTTCTGAGTTATGACTTCTTAATCATGCCATACATAATGCTTCCTCCATCTATCATGAGGATAAAATAGTGAAATGGAAGTCTACTTTTTCTTTTTTTCCTGCACTATAATTGCATGTCGGGAATACTTAACTCAAGCATAATTTATTTGGGATTCATGGGATTTTCAGCATGCTTCCATCCAGGATGGATATTAAAACCCAATACTGGCTTACCACATATATATTGGTATTTGTACACAATTAGCACACTAGAATAGAAATTGCTTTACATGAATACTTTGTTTAAAATACTGCATTTGTGTTTTTATTTGTAGATATTATTTAGAGGTTAATTAGTTGAGCCTGTGGAGTTATGTTTGAGTATATAGTGTGTGTGTCCTTGAGGCTTGACAAATATGCTGAATATGTTTCCTTCCTTAAAAAATGTAAGCAATATTTTGTAACCTGCATTTTTTACATCTGTGTTTACATCGTCTAGTAATCTTCTCTGGCAAATTGCTACATTTCCAGCACTGCCACCACCAATTGTTGGAACTACTTTACCATTACTGTCATCTTAGTAAAGCTAGTTTGACATTAAGGAATAATTCAACAGTTTAGGAAATGCACTTCAAAGTTTAGAGGCACTGATGATAGGCTGATTTTCTTACGTTTGGACGAAGTCAAGCTAGCCATTTCTCCCTGTTTCGAGTCTTTGTGCTAAGCTAAGCAATCATGAAGATATGAAGCAACTTTCACCTTGACTGGTCATGATTTGAGACAGGAGCCCTTAGTCACTGAAATGGCTTTCTGCGTGAGGGAATGTGTGTGATGTACTGTGTCAGTGGCAACTTTAGCTGGCAGAGTCTCTGCATGCCTCAGACCTCAAGGCGGAGTAGAGCAGCGAGACTGAACTGGAGAGAATCTGATGCTCTTCTCCAGATCATTACACCACCCCCAGACACGGAGAGACACTTTAAATCAACTCCGCCTCCTCTTCTCACATCTCACTGATCCGAGAGGAGATCACAGTCTCTCTTCTCACTTCCTCCCTCTCTTTTTCACACACACACACACAAAACACTCCATTCCTCACCCAGCTCCCCATAGACTGTCCGCTGACCTTGCATAGGCCACAGCAGAGTATCCACTTCTTTAGAAACAGGACTAATTATCCAGGCCTCTTTGTTCCTCTCCCAGCAATTATTTACAGAAGCAGCTCCCACTGCATTTCAGATGAAGTATCTACATCACAGATCTTTTGGGGCCCATGTTAGCTACACAGTAGGAATGCACCACCGTCCATTAGCAACTGGCTACTGCGGAAGGGGCAGGGAATGTTAGTAGTGTGCAAAGCCCCATGTTGAAACAGAGTAAAGTCAAAATGTCAGCATCATTCTGACACCGGCAGAAGCTGAGTGAGTTCATTAAAACAGCTGACAGTGGTGCTGACCGCACCGCGGTAGATAAGCTTTAAGGGCAAGTTGAACAAGCCTCTCAACACACAGGATTAAAAAAGACATCAAATACATACCAGAATGTAGACAGAAATCAGCCTAATTAAACAAGGCTCTGGGGATACAATCTGAAAAATAACACCATCAACTTCTACAGTTTTTAATATTCATTCTACATGTTTTTTTTCCACTGCACATTTCCTCACCTTGATGGGCTCTGTGCTGAAGCGGATTTTCCTGGAGGGGGGCGGGTCCTCCTCCAAAGGCAGCCCAGAAATTTCTGCACAGCTGGACTCGGGCTCGTAGCGGTCATCACCCTCATCTTCCTCCTCATCCACCTGGCTTCCCCCAAAGTCCTCCCCCACCGCGCTGTAGGTACTGATATCCACAGAGTCACGCCCCGACTGGTCCTCTCTGAGAGTCCTGTCTTCCTCCTCCCCAGCAACCTTAGCCATCTCACCACCCTTTGGAGAGCTTCCCTTCTCGGTTTCTCCATTCTCCACAGAGATGTGGATGTCACCTTGCAGTGTGGTGCTGTTAGGACCCTTGGCCCCATAGTGTTCCTCAGATTTGACCTCAACACCTGCATCTGACACTGTCTTTTCTCTCTGCTCATTTGGCTCTCCTAGAGTACTGTAAAGTTCATTATTTGGGGCGATTTGGCACCCATTAATGCTTTCAGATGGAGGAGCAGCCCTCCCCCTGGGGCCACTTGGAGGCCCCTCTTGGCCCATCTGATTGTTTATATCTTCCTCTGGGTTGCCTGCTGCAAAGGCACAAACCCTTTTTGTAATTATTTTGGAGTTCAACACACCCACCTTGGCGCTGACCCCGCGGCAAGGGAGCGGTGGGGTAGAGGAGAGGCGGTGGAGGTTGTTCCGGAGCTCGGCTGCCCGTTCAAACACAGCACTGAGCTGGCTGACTGTAGGGGACACCGCATCGCTGGTGTCCAGGCTGTCCAGAGACTCGGTGCTGCCGTTGAACCGAGACACCACGTCCAACCTGCTATCCTGGAAGCCTGAGGCCTTGTCTGTCTTCAGTAGGACCCTGGTGGTGGCCAACTTTTCCTGCTGCTGCTGCTTCTCCTGCTGCTGCCTCTCCTGCTGCTGCCTCTCCTGCTGCTGCTCGAAGATGCGGCGGGTCTCCTGCAGCTTGGAGTAGCTGGGGGACGAGGCCCGTGGGTGCCCGTTCTCCGGTTTACTGATGTCGAACTTACTTACGCGCTCGGACACGGTGGATCCCAGCTTCAGCAGCGCGCTGTGGTCCACGTTCTCGTTCAGGCTCCCGGCTCTGGGGAGGGAGAGGCGCACCGATTTGTCGGCGTTCCTGGCGCCTTCCTCACACTCTGCATCGGCTGGGGTTATGGTCTGCATCTGCTGGAACATGTTTTTGATACGGTGCACGTTGGAGCCGTATCTGCGCCCTCGGGGGCCCTCCTGCATGTTCCCGTTTGCAGCATTGTCTTTGACGGGCTTCAGGGCCTGCATCCCCGCTTCGTACGCGTTTCTATGCGGGGATGGGCTCCTGAGCGTAGAGCCAGAGCCGGGGCTCTTGGATGTGGATTCGGTCTTCATCATCGTCAGTCAAGCGTCGCAACGGATGCTCAGCGACGGCATGTCTCCTTTCTCAACCCCCGGTGGAAAATCTGTCTTATCCACCAGCAGCCGATCCAAGCGCCCAGACTAGACCGGCAGATGGGGAGAAACAAAAACAACAGATCGTATTAAAGGCCTGCTTGCATCCGCTGCAATTCTCGTCCAATGCAACGGAGAAAGTGAGCACGATGCATCTGTCATTAGCTGGCTTGCCGTTACAACAATGCAAACCTGTACCTCACAGATAACTGCATTAGTCATTGAAAAATATTTGCACAGAAAAGTATAACATTAGTGTGCCGCGGATTTACCGCAGCTGGCTACAGATTGCTTACGTTTAATCCCTTTTTACAGGCAGCATCATTTTGATCTCTTCATTCTGTGAGCTGCAGATTTCTGGTCCTTCTATCGCAGCGGCAGAGTGCTGCTGCATGGAGGAGTGAGCCGCTGGGTCCTAGTGCCCGTCGCGGTCTCCTGCAGTATGTTCCGTGGGCGATGATTTAGCCTACTGCATAATTTATTATGCTTAGCAGAATGTGTTTTAGTGAGTGATCGGTATTATTTCACTTCTCGTATAATACGGGTATAGCTCAAATACAGCAATCTGATTAGCTAATTCTGATTAGCCGTGATAACCATATACGACGGCTAATCGGCTATTCGAATTCCTTTGCACAATCCTAAAAATCATTAAAAAAAACAACTTCAGACTAACAAACTGATAGCTGTTGCAGTTGATCTGCACACACTGCCATTACACAGAACTGGTTTAAAATTGGCAAAGTATCCCTTTAAATGTAAGCTATATTTACAATATGTTCACAGTAACTTGCCTTTGTACAGCCCTTTTCTACGGGAAACTGAAGCAGTTATCTAGCTAGCTCTTCTCAAAGCCACCACACTCCTTTGACAAAAACAGTAGTTTTACATCCCAGAACAGGGAGTTGTTGTTATACCGCTGCCTCGAGCGGTTAGTTGTTGGTCTACTGCTGTCTCAATCGGTTGGGTTGGGGTGTTTGGAGTATTGTGTGGGTTACGCGAAATATATAGCTAATCTGTGCTAGCTGCTATTGAAGGCTAACGTTACCTGCGCTGCGTTCCTTAGCAACCGCCTCAGTTAATGCGCAGGCAGAATAGCCAGCCCAGGAGCGCCTATATTTTTTTGTGAACATAATTAGAATCATAGCCATGTCACTACAACTTTTATATCGTCATACTTGATGGCTGTTTTTTAATAAGCAATAGCTTTGCTTATAGGCGCTGTGAGATGCTAGCCAGTGTGCAAGAGTCTGAGGTGAGCTGGGTGGTTTGCGTCAGTCTCACTCTGTTGGGTCCTTTTCCCAAGGCTTGGCTGGATCCTGGAGAGGGCCATTCTACCGGGTGACTCTTTTTCCCTGTACCAATCTGATGACAACATTCTGACTTATTACGATTCATGCCCACTTTGAAGGAGCTGACGGCATAACATTTCCCGGTCACGTGACAAATCAAATTGATTGACTGATTGATTTAGCTAATCACAGCCTGTCACAAGCTATCAGTCAATATCATTTGAGTACATCAGAGAAAAAAGGTTGGCAACCACTGTAGGGTGGTTTTAATTAATCAATGTAATAAATAAAAAAATCTATATGTAAATTGTTAAACACCCAACCCAAAATATAAGCAAGAATTCTTCATGTCAGCATGAAAGATGTAGGTTGTATTGCCCACTCCTCAACTGCACACATATACACACACACAAACTCACACACAAACACACACACATGCACACACTCAATATGAATGCACTAAATCAAACTATAGATGACTGTGCCTGTCAGAGAACTCGACTAGCATTAGGACCCCTCACTCAAACCTCGATCATGTCAAAGCTCCATGGCCAATAACACATCAGTTGGGTTATATGACACATTTTTTGCTTCCTGCATTCTGCATCTGTGCTGATAGATACATAAGACATTATCAGCGAGGTATAGACAAAGCATTTTCATTTTGGGTTATGAATCTACCTACACTGTCTTCTTTTCTAAATTTTGTACGGGGGCTCATTTATCTACAAGGCCACAACACTTTCATACAGCTGTTTCACACATGGCAAAGAACAACATAAGAGACTGTCCTTCACATTTCCTCTCGTACTAGTCTTTATCAGTTGAAGGTCTGTTCTGAAGGACATAAATAGAGAAGTATTGCCTGAGAACACTGAAGTGCTGTCAAACAGGATATGCATCACTATTCAGTAAGGCATAGTACCATCCAGCTAGCTTTCATATACTAGTGTGTAACTGTGGTCTTAGTACAGGAAGTCATGTAGGGAAGAAATTTAACAAATTTACACGTCTCTGGTGTGGTGTCTTATGTAAGCAATAAATGTTTTGGTTTTTGTAACGTATTGAGGGACTGTTTTTACTCTTAATTTCCTGTTAACAGAAGTTAATGTTAGAGTTCTTAACTTTACAATAAATTAAGAGTAAAAACATTCCCTCAATGTATAAAGTTTAAACAAAAGTTTTTATTGTTTACAGAAGACACCACCATTCCCTCGAGTGTTCATTTGTTTCAACCTTGCAATTTGATCATTGAAAAAACAAATAAATAAAGAAATGTAAGCTTGCATCTGTTCTTATAGTTGCATTTGCTGCCGCACACTTCAATTTTACTGTATGGGGATCTACAGTTGGCCTTATTTTATTTGTCCTTGAATATAAAGGTCTTTCATTCAGGATATTTTTGAAACATTCTTGTTTAAAATGAAAAAGAACAACAAATCCTAATATGTGAAACTAAAGACGTTAATTATCACTTATTTACTTGTCACAAAAATAAAGTAAAACAACCAGAAACTTGCATTATACGATATTAGATTGTCATTGTTTTGATGCATTACATTATAACCAGCAGTGAAATGCAGTAGCTACCATAATCTACTTTTTAACTGCGCTATATACTGTTGGGTGACTCAACGCATCACATTTCACTGTCAAATTTGAATCCACAAATTAGTGTCTTGGAGTAAAAAATACAATATTTCCCTCTGAAATGTAGCGGAGTAGAAGTATAAAGTTGCATGAAATGTAAATACTCAAATGTCTTAAAATTAAACTATTATATAGTTGCTTTTTGCATGATAAAATTATGCCTAAAAGTAACTAATTATATGATTTAATATCACTAGACGGAGTAATACTGTTCTTTATTTACCCCACACTACTTTCACACACACCCCTCCGGATGTTATGAGGTGAGCGAGGCAAAAATAGCTCTTACATGTGTTCGCTGTGACCGAGCCCCTCTCCGCTTGGCTCTGTCAATCACAGGACAAAACAAGATGGCAGGCTACAGGAGCTGGGTCTTCTTTTTAACAGGCAAGTTTATTCATGAAATAATTTCCCTTCATGTATAATAAAAACTCTGGAAAGCTTGTTTTAATTTTAGTTTTAGGTATGATGTTATTTAGTATAAACATTTGGTCCTGATTGCAGCTGTCAAGGACTGGAGGACTTTATATGAGCAAGGGTTAGGCCTATGTGTTGTCATGTTTTAATAAATAAATTTAGGGTTTTGTTCTTTGACAATTCAGTTTAAATCCTTGGGTGTTCATTTTGCACTTCTCCACAGTTTGTGCTGTTAGTTTCCTTGGGGCCAATGCAGAGATCAAAGTTACCATTCCTGTGGGGAGGTTATTTACATATGAGCTGCTGAGAGAGACGTTCCAGAATGACTTTGAACCTTTGTCAAAACTTTACGGTAAGAATATCATTGGTTTGGTCATTGTCAAACAAAATGACAAGATATACTTATATCTAGTCATTGCATGTGTCTAACCCTCTACTCCTCTTTTTGCTATGTCATAAAGCTGGCCGCTTGTATGATGACCCCATGGTTTTTAAGTGCAACAGGCAGAATTTCCCAGACCTCCCAGAGTGGCTTCGCTTCACCCAAAGACACCCTTACGATAACGGCTTCCTGTACGGCACGCCAACATCTCCAGGAAAAAGTATAATTGAGGTATGAAGTGATCATAAATCACTGTCAGTGTGCTGCAAATGAGTCCCATTTTGCTGTTAAGTTGTATGTATCCGTCCATTTTACTGTTCTTGTAGATATTGTGCCAAAGATCCAGTGGAGACTAATCTGAAAATGATGCAGCTGTCTGACACATTGGTGGGAAATGTCAGGCTGCTGTCAGACCCTCAGAGACAAAAGCTTTGGGGTTTCTCTAAATCTGCTGTTTTGAACCAACATAAAAAATTCAGGAAGAAACACGTCTTTGAAGAAGAAGAGATTACAAATTTCTGAAGTGACACTTTTATCTTAATCAAACACAATGTTTCAAAGCCCAAAAAAAAATGATGATGAATGATACATTTTGGATGGAACCACCAATAACAGCTTATCATGACAAACTACAGTTCTAGGGTTTACCCTCTGGAGTTCAGGAGGGTTTGGATCATTTTGGTTTCTTTACTATATCTGTTTTTTGTTTTTGTTCATCTCCACTTCATCAGGTTTTCTAAGCAATAGACTCCTTAGACAATAACTTTTTTGAATTTCTGAATGCAAGGCCTGAAGATGTAAATATGTCCCGTATTTCACAAGAAGAAAAACAAATAATAGAGAGACAATATAATCCTGTGCTGCAGAAATGTGTTTCTTAGGGTTAAGGCATTATGGGAACATTTAGGAAACCGCTAACCAATGCATACATATAGAAACCCTTCATTGTCGTACAAAAACTAACACAACTAGGGGTGCTACTCCTGACACAGGAGAACAAACATCCCCAGCTGACCACACAAGGTCTTATAAATACATTGTTATTTTGCACTAAAATCAATTTAATTATTGCACAACACACAGTCCACATATTGAATGCAATGCTTGTTGGAGTTGAGTGTGCTCATCCAGCAAGCATTGAATGAGGTAGACGTCAAATATTTCTTACAAACATCACACATAGACAGTACAATAATATGAAATCTGAAAACTTTAATGGTAATGAACTCATTCTTTTTCTGTTAGATCTACGCGATCAACAAACGGAGCTATGAAGCAGCCAGACACATTCTCGTAATCAAAGCCACTGCAGGTATGATTGATTTAAATTATATTAAAAAAGCATGCACAGTTAAATTAGATAATGCAATAATGTTAACATGTCATAAATCTCTGCTGTGACCCACAGAGAAGATGCTGCCCTATCAAGCAGAGTTCTTCATCAAGCTGAGGGAGATTGAGAAGGTGCTGCCCTCTTCTGTCCAGGATGAGATAAAGCAGGACTTACAGAAGCTGTGGCAGACAGAGGCGTTGGAAATTGTCAATATAACCAACGCCCTCGACCGCGGCGGCAGAGTTCCCCTCCCTCTTGCAGGACACTTTGAAGGGTAAACAAAGAGATTTAAGATACTATAAGTTTTAGCTTTAGAATAAGTGTGTTTATGAAAGTCTGATTTGTGTCAGTGTGTATGTGAAGGTGGGGTCGGAGCAGTATTTCTCACGTTGTCTCTTGAGCGTGATGACAGCAGAGCATCAAAAGCAGTGTGCCACAGGGGCCAAAGTCAAAGTCCCCGGAGGCTGTAACTTCTGCAACATTCCCAGCAACTGTATCACCTGGTGCAAGACGGAGCTGGTGAGGCCTAAAAAGAAACGTATATTCACACATGTGTCTTTTTTTTTTTTTGCAAAAGTTTCCCTCGTAAAAAAACATAATTTTTTTTAAAGTTAAGAGTTTTTAGGATTGATGCTACTGGGACTAATGCGCTGAAACAATAATTTATTCCTGATATTTCAGGGCGGTCACAAGATGATCAGGAAATTAACAATTTTTAGATACTACATACTTTAACATCTTCTGGTCCCTAAAAATCCATAAAATGATCTATTTGAATCATTGATTCATTGTTTAAGATGATAATTGTCTTTTTAGAATATAGAATAGAATAAAAAGATACATAGTATCCAAAAGCAGCATGGACGGGCATTCATACCTAAGTACATACATACACAGCAGCTTGATCCTCCTTACACACACAGTCACACTCATTGCACAATCCCTATAAGGGGGTTTCAGTTCAGTTCAATTTAGCTGTACTGATTTTAGTTATTGCAGTTGGGTAAAAACTGTTTTTGAATCTATATGTTTTTGCCCTACTGGATTTCTGCCATCCCCTCCACACAGTCTGCGCTGATCATTAGTGGTAGAACATCCGTTTTCCATCTTCTGATGTCAATTATGAGCTCCTTGGTCTTTGAGGTATTCAGGAGCAAGTTGTTATCGCTGCACCACACTATCAGTGTACTATCGTTTTTTTACCCTGGTAATTAACCACTCACATTTATCTTGTGAACAATTGGAGGGCCTCTCCACTTAGCTCCACTTAGGGCCTTATTATTGATTTGGTCTATAAAACATCAGATAACAGTGAAAACTGTAATATCTTCGAGCAGAAGCAGACATCCTTAAAAATCTTGTTTTGTCCAACCCACAATCCAAAACCCAAAAATATTCAATTCACTATCATGTAAGACTGAGACACTGTGAACCATCCAATATTTGTCCTTTTTGCTTGAAAAAATACTTCAACGATTAATTGCTAATCAAAATGGTTTCAAGATTAGTTACAACAATCCTGTTGTCTGTGCCTCATGTTTCTCATGGTTACTGTAAACCCAAGACTCACTTCTTTGTTCCTCTTCTTTTTCCCTGCAGATTGATCTCACAAACCAGGAGCCGGCTCCACCTGCTCCCACGATGGGTTCTGGGATTCTGGAGGATGGAGGTGACTTTGACCCGCCTGAGTCTCCCCCGAGAAGAGACTTCCTACCGGACTACATCGTGACAGTGATCGTGCCCCTGATCCTCGCCATCATCCTGTGTCTCCTGCTGGCCTACATCATGTTTGGCAGACGAGAGGGAGTGTAAGCATCTATCTTGATTCCACTGAAAAAAAACTGTTGTTGTGAAAAAGGGTCAGTTCACCAAATTACATTTTTCCCCACTTACCCCCTGTGGACATTCATGTAGCCGTTTAATGGATTCCACTAGTGGGAGGAAGGAATGTTTCTGTTATATGGGTGAATTGACGCTTAAAGCAGTCACTCAAAGCTTTTGACTGATCCTGATTAACTGTTACACACAAGTGACACTTTTTTCTTCTTTTTTTATAGTGCAAAAAGGAATGCAAAAACAGACCAGTAAGTACTTTGAGTTGTTCACTGTTTCTGAATGATGCTGTTTTCTGCATTTTTGCATTAATTAGTGGTGCAATGTAGCAAGTGCATTTTCAAGTACTTTCATGTACTTAAGTGCAATTTCGAGGTACTTGTACTACACTTAAGTACTTTCCATTTTATGCTTTTATACTTTATACTTCTACTTCACTACATCTCAGGGAAAAATGTTGTACTTTTTTATTCCACTGTATTTGTCGGACAGCTTTAATTACTTTCCGGATTACAGTTTTTAATCCGCTTCCTGTCCAGTGAAAACCATGCATCTCCAAATTGGATGATTTTGGTGATTTTGCTGTTGAATGTTTGTGAGAAGCTGCAGGGAGTGTTGAGAATCCTCTTCCTTCTAAAACAAAAAAAAAGTATTTAACATGCCTCTTTAATCATAAAGCTGAAAACAGGGCTATTTCAAAAGTTTGTTTTAGAGATACAAGTTTTTTACAGGACAGCAGCGCTACAAGCATATGATGATGTTACAGAATATGATGCATTGCTGTAGATTAAACTACCCAACAACAGTAAAGAAAGGAGTTGAAAGTAGCACAACCTTAAACATCTACAGCAGTGAAATGCAACATACACATTAATTCAGCAGTCAAATTAATTCAGAAACATCAGATATAAAAGGAAAAAACTGACAGGGAACATTTTACTGCACTATGGGTACTTTAACTTTTAAAACTTTGAGTGAATCTGACTAATAATACGTGCATACTTTCCTTTATTTAACCCTCCTGTTGTCCCCGGTTCAAATTTGACCCCTTTTAAAAATGTCTATGTCATAAATATCTTTTTAACCAAATTAACACAAAAAAGGATGGATTCCATCCAATGCTCTTTAGAAATTCAATGACTTTCACTGAATTTGAAATGGTGTAAATTGAAATAGTTTCAAATCCGTATCCTGAACAACAAACTATAAGTCAAAATAATTCATAACTTCTGCTTTATTAACTCAAATATTAGGTGTAATTCTATACAAATCAGGGTTATTGACCAAAGATTTCAAAAAGAAGTGTTAAACTAATGGTAGTAAGGTGGTCTTAGTAAAATGAAAATAAAAAAAATGATGCGTTGAAAATGTCAAATGTCGAAAAAAGGGTTAAAAAAACAACCTGTGTCAATCTATTTGACCCGGGAGGACAACACAAGGGTTAAGCTTTTGGATGCAGGACTCACTTTTAACATAGCGTTTTAGTGTGTTAAGTGTGGTATTAATACTTTTACTTAAGTAAAAGATTTAAGAACTTCTGCAACTGCATTACAACATTAGTTATGAAATCAAACATATTGACTCATTGACACCCACCTGTGTGGTTATTTTCTTATCTAACCACTTCCACACAATCTGAATGTGTTTGTGTCTCTCTCTTAACTAACATTGAACAATAAATCATATAAACTCACGGAGAGGCTGTAGAAAAACACAACATATCATACTGTATACTATATACCTGTATAACATGCAATACTGGATGTGATGTTCTGCTGCAGAATTCAGCTGTACCACCACCACACCATTCACGGGAACAGCGATGAGCTGAGGAACATGGCTGGAGAGCGTGGCGCTCCTCCACCTCTGTCCACGCTGCCCATGTTCAACAGCCGGACCGGAGACCGGGCTCCTCCGCTGCAGTCTGACAGCCCCACCATCCCCCTCATAATGGCCCAGCAGTAAGGACCCCCAGCCACTGATCCTTTACCTTTATTCACAGATCTAGTATTATTGTCATAACCAGCATCCTACTTCTGTTACTCACTTGACCCACCAGAGGAGACTAATTTATTGTTAACATAGATTTCTTCTCCTGTTTTCTTAGTGATCCTTACAGTGACACACTGCCCAGGTAAACCCACTCACTCCTACAACACTTCTTTCATTCTGGTCAATATTTTATGTTTTTTCTCGGATTATTATGGATGCTTCGAAGAACACAGACTCCTTCCTTTGTTTGTTTTTGCAGGAAATGAGAACAGCGATGGATTAAGCGTGTGATACACAGAGTGTCATTTATACAGTCTGTGGTTCTATATTTGCAGTGAGAAATTATGTTTTTTTTTTTCTTTAAGTGCCATTAATTTAAATTTAAAGACCTCATATTATGCTCATTTTCAGGTTGATTATTGTATTTAGATGTTATCCCAGAATAGATTTACACGGTTTCATTTTTTAAAAAGACAATTTTGTTGTTGTACTGCACATTGCTGCAGCTCCTTATTTCACCCTGTGTGTTGAGCTCTCTGTTTTAGCTACAGAGTGAGACATCTCTCTTCTGTTCCATCTTTGTTGTGAGTTGCACATGCTGCTGTACCTAGGTAAGAACTACTAGCCAGTCAGAGGCAGAGTAGGGCGGGCCCAGACAAGCACGCTAGTGAAATCTGTGATCCAAAATAACCCTGCATCAGCCGGTAACCATGGCTTTGGCTCAGGCGTTCAACCTAGACTGGAGCAAGACGTTTCAGAGTGGTAAGTTATTTAAATTTGAACAACTTAGACTTTAATACGTAAAGTTTTAATTCTGCACTGTCTAGTTGGACATGGCGATACAACTATGTAAAGTCTTTGGGGACTCCGCTCTAACTAGCTTGGCTCAAGGGCGCGTCACAATAGCAGCTAGGTGAGCTTTATACCTAGTGTTACAAAGTGATGCCAAATGACGCGCGTTTGTCACCGGACCTAAAGGCTGGACTACAATAGAGCTGTTTCAAGCAGTTGGTGAACAGTGTTTTCTGTTGGAGATGTTCTTTGCGTTTCACTTCTGGGATTGCTACGGTGCTGCAGGAAATTCCGAAGGTTGCATTTGTTTTCTGTCTTCCTTCTGCTCTCTTTGGATTTATGAGGACTTTGGTTGACTGCTTCTCAGATCTCTGCATGGGAAATTATCTGTCCAACCTGAGTTTTCTCTCACAAGACGAATTTTGGGATGGACCTTGGGCTTTTCACTTTGTAAACCTATTACATTCACAAAAAAAGATACAGTATATGATACAATGAAGGAAAGGGGAAAAAGCTAAAAAGCATAATATGAGCACTTTAAAGAGTGTGTAGTTTGCCAAATTGTTACTTGCTGTTTGAGATGTCCTGTATTCCACCATCTTTCACTACTAATTAAAAATATCAAAAGTCACATTAATTGGTTTCTCCATCCCCAAAGCCTAAAATGTCATTTTGTGTCCCTTGCATCTATTCTTAGTAGTTTTATGTTTCTTCGTAGTCATTTGTTGTTGTTTAGTGTATGTTTGTGGTCATTTTGTGTTTCTTTGTGAACGTTTTGTGTGTATTTTTTCAGCAACATTTTCTGAGTCAGGGCCCCAAACACTATGGGCCCCTGTGCCCAGTTAGCCCGTTCTGTAAAACCTGTTTCCATGCTCATAAAGGGACGTGACTATTGTTTTAAGACAAACCTGAAGAATTGTGAACCATTCTTTTAAGGCTTTCTTTACAGACATGTTTATTAGTAGTAGTTGAAGTTGAAGTAAAAAGGGAAGCACTCATGTCTGTAATTTCAGAGATCCCTGGCATCTCTTTGGTTAAGCTGCTAGGTCAACTACAGGGGTCATGTGTAGACTTTGCGTCACTTTAAAGGGGCAAAATCCAAAATGGTTTGCAATCACTGCTCTAAAGGTGCCCTGCCACACGTATTTCATTACTTTGTGGTAATGTCTGAAGTTCTACCATGGACTCTGTAATATTTTTTGTGGAAAATATGCCTTGGTTACCTTGTTTCAAGCCATTCTAGCGTGGTGTAGAAAGCCTGCAGGAAGACTCAGCTCCATTTGTGCCAGATCTCATTAATATTCAATGAGCTAAGCTGCTCGACTCTGATTGGCTAACAGCTAGCCAATGAAAGCTTTGATATCAGTATCCTTTACCCAGTGCAACTGGGCGAGGTCATGAATAGTAATGAGCTCAAGCAACATGACATCAGACTGACCAGCTTTTGGTATTAGCCTGATTTCTCCGCTCATTTATAGTCAATAGCTACAGCTGACAGGTAGGTAGCAGTTCATTTTCACATTCACGACATAACACACAAACAGGAACCTAACATATTTCCAAAAATGCAAGTAAAAGGGTTTTGTGTGGCTGGGCACCTTTTAATATCACAAAGGATGGTGGTTTAATCTTTTTTCAGAGGGCGACATCTTTTAGATTTTCTGCTTTTGCTGTTGGGGCCAAAATTTCAAAGTAAAACCTGAAAATGTCAAACCACCATAGAGCAGTGCAGCTCTCCTGTTCCTTTGGATTCAGTGTTAAACTTCCCTTGAAAGCAGCTGTTGTTGCACGAGATACCCAGAAGGTGTCGCTGGTGTGTCTTCATCTGATGTGGGAGTTTTTGGGTCTGACGTGTCTCCTCTCCTGTTAACAGGACAAGTCCCCTAGTTTCTGGTGATTATGGAGCTAAAAAACAAGCAAGTGATATGAAAACGGCAATGGCTATGTATCTGATTAACATTTGACTTCTGCTGCACTCTATTACTGTTTTAGCTTTTATTTCATTTACCAGCAGATTTAATAAAAATATGTGTGTATTAATAAAGAAAAGTCAGGTTTAATTATTGGACGTTGGCCTTGTTTTCACTGCTGCTTAAAAGAAATTTACTCTGTGCAACTGCTGTGGAACAGTTGATTCCTGAACCATATTTAACGTCTCTATCAGCCTAACATGCGTGGTCTCCAGGGGTATCTCAAATAATGTGCAATGCAGCTTCAGTGTATGGAGATGTTCTCCAAATCCTAACATCAGATCTTCGTTTCACAACAGTTGCAAAAGAGGACAGTGAAATCTCAGCCACTGAGTAGACCACTTCACATGCTTTATTACAGCACCCAAAATAATAAAAACATCTCAATTTATTTTACATGTACAAAATAAGTACAGAATCTCTCTTTTAAACCATGAAAGTGGGTCTTCTTCAAATTCTTTTTTAAGAAACCCTTCGCGAAAGACATCAACAAACAACATAAACAACAAGGTGGGAGACGTGTGCTGTTTTCTTTTTTAGTGAAGAGGAGTTTTCCACGGGGGGGGGGGGGGGCAACAGACAGAGGGATGAACACTGGACAAATGTGCAGGGAAATGATATTGAACCAGAGTCACTTGCTTTTTTTTATCTACAAAGACATGATTGCATGCATTACATCTGCAGTGATCACCTTTCCAGAACACTTAAGAAGAAAACCATTGCACTGCATAGACAACAAGACAATGAGTGAATTTAGTAGCACCAAAGGTTCTGCAGGCATTAGTGGCAATAATTACAGTATGACAGTGAGAGTTTCACCATCAAACACCAATAACTGGTCCTTGTTGAAATGGCAATAGCACCTTTGAATGTTTTTGATTTCCCCACACTAAACTTGTGTAAAATATACCCTTTCTCATTTAAGAAAAAAATGTCTTGACTTCTTGTTATGAGGTAGCCATCTACATATTGCAATGAAGGTGAACTTCTTTGTTTTTGCTCTTTCGCTGGTCTTTGTCGGAGCAACATTCAGGTGTTTTTTTTCTTTCAAGAATTTAGAACAAGAAGACGCTTTTCAAACTTTTTACAATTTATTTAACACCAGAAAAATGGTACACATCATTTGTTGTTTTCAATGTCCTTCCGCAGTGGTAGAAAATGGCAAAAGTCACCTGTGTTTCATTGCGTGTGTAAACCTTTCTTTTTTCTTTTTTTCTCAATCTCCAAGGGGGAAATTTTACACAAGTATATATTATTTTCTTGTTGCCAGTGGAAACAAAAGATTCTTTTTAAAGTGTCCTTGTGGTTGGTTTTGGTTGAAGTAGCAGTCCCAAAAACTTCTCATGATTGGAAAAACACAAACATCGTCTTCAGTAGAGTGGTTTTAAGCATGTGGACCAATGGCAGCCAAATGAGTTTTGAATGCATAGGAAAAGGATTTAGAGATGACTGCTAGAAAAAAAACAACAATGTCATGTCCATATTTCTTTCTTTTTACAAGAAGCAAACAGGGCCAACTTCGACGCCAAATTCCTGATCAGGTGCACCAACATCCATAGGAGCAATGTCAATGATGGGCAGGCGGGATGTTTTTGATGTCTTGTAGTCAATGACTGTCTTGCCCCATGTGCCAGTGTGTGACTGTGGAGAGGAACAAAAAAAGAAGTAAAAGTCAGAAATTGAAAAAAAAAAAAAAAAAGTGAGTTGCCATCTTGCGTCTCTAAAGGATGATTTTACATATTTCCCTTTAGAAATGTATGTTACTGCATGCTCCAAGACAATAAGAGAGAGAGAGAGCTCACCGTGCAGCCATCCTCGCTGACACTGTATGTGAAGCGGCTGTTGCCCTCGGCTCTGATCTCAACGTCGTTGGATCCCTGGAGAAGCAGGGCCTTCTTCAGATTGCCGGTGGCGGAGTCCATGTAGGCAATGCTGTTCTTGCAGTGGTATGTCATGTTCTGAGAGGCCTGATTGGACATCAGGCGCACAAAGGCCATCTGGATGCTGACGTCCTCGGGATCAGCTCCATCGCTGCCATACTGGAACTGCATGGTGGAGGGAAGAGAGGGTTGCTTTACTGTCACTGACTTCACAGGTCACATTGGTCTAATAGTTCACAAAGAAGATGTGTAGTGCATCTTATTGACTTCTTACCTGGAATCCACCGGTCATGGACTCGCTGAACCAGACGGGCTTCTTCTCTCTGATGTTCTTGCTGAGGTACCAGTTCTTCATGGGAATGCTGGACTCGCTGGGGTAGATGCAAGTCTCGCCAGTCTCCATGTTGCAGTGGACCTTGATGGCATCCAGAGAGGATCCCTGGTTGGGGTCGATCCAGTACAAGTCTGCAACAGAAGAACATGAAACAGTTTAAGTCTGAGCTCATCTTTATCATTATCTACATGCTGAATCGCGGCTCTGATCTGTACTCACCGCTCTTCAGCTCAGGGTGGGACATCTTCAGGTCACGGCACATGCGGACTGGGCTCTTCTGGGAACCGTCGGGGCTGCGGATCTTCTCCACTCTCTGGGTCAGGGTCTTGAGGGTGGTGTCCACCTCCATGTCGCGATCTTGAATAACCTTGGGATCGTCGGCACGATAGTGGCCGCCGCCGCCACGGAAGGGATCGGGTGCCTTCTCCTGAATAGGCTGGCTGATGAAGTCAAATCCACTGCCGGGAGGTCCAGGGGGCCCAGCGGGTCCAGGAGGTCCGGGAGGACCCTGTTTGGTAACACCAGGGGGTTTACAAACTGCAGACAACATTCATAATATCCAAACTATTTGCTTAAGACAAAGATCATAGTGCAACTTACAGAAGGTCCCATCTCTCCATTGCGACCACGAGGTCCAGGGGGTCCGATTGGTCCGGGAAGACCGTTCACGCCATCCTTTCCAGGGATGCCATTAGATCCAGAAGGTCCCTATGGAGCAAAAGCAACATCAAAAACAGTTCAGCTTGACATTATGTGCAGATATAAAACATGGAAATGTGTCAATATCTGACGTCCTGACTCACAAATGCTGCAGAACACTAAAGGCAAAACCTCCAAGTCCCCAATTGGTGGTGAATTTCTGAAGCAGATGTACTTACTCTAGGTCCAGCTGGTCCGGAGGCGCCAGCAGGTCCTCTGTCTCCAGAAGCCCCCTTACAAGCAGAAGAATATGTGAATGTAAAATAATACGAATTAAAAAGTAAAGTTTGAATATGGAAGTGAGAAAAGTTGATTGTTTGATGCAGTAAACTGTAGATTTTTGCTTGCTAATCTATTACTTTCAAACAGTTACTTACAGCAGGTCCGGGCAGACCCTGCATGCCTGTGAATCCTCTGTGTCCCTTATGTCCTCTGTCTCCTGCCTCACCAGCCTCTCCTCTGTCTCCCTTTGCACCTGCAGGGCCCTGAATAATCACAACAGGAGGTTAAAATGTCGTCTCAGCAATATCTGGAGCAATATCTCAAAAACGACTTTCATATACGATGTCGATGCATATTATGTAACAATGAACATACAGCGGGACCACGGACACCAGCAGGGCCAGCAGGACCGGCAGAGCCAGCGGGACCCTAAAGGAAAGAGAGATCGGGAAAATCAGATCAAATCATTTTTTTTGTTGTTTTTTTTTGTTTTTTTTAGATAAGCAGAAAGGGAGCTTACAGACTCTCCACGGTCACCAGTCTTGCCAGAGGGGCCGGCATTTCCGGGGGGTCCAGGAGCACCAGGGGGTCCGGGGGGTCCAGCCTGACCATTCTCGCCACGGTTTCCCTACAGGAAGCAAATCTCCAGTGAGACAATGCTAAGCAGCCAAAGGCTCATTTTTTGTTGGTAATGGGAAGCTATGCTGGACTAAAGGCAAAACATTGATGAAAATTGAATCCAGAGGAGGGTTACCTTAGGGCCAGTTGCTCCATCACGACCAGGGGCACCATCGTGACCGGCAGATCCCTGTGGAAGAGCGGCGAGGACTGTCACTAATCATATTTATCACTGCTAATACAGGCTTATTTACCAACGAATGCTGAATATGTGTGGATGTTTAGGTGCATTTGCTGTGTCCGAGACCCAACTGTGAAGGCACTCTAAAGGTCTCGTACCTCACGACCAGCTTCTCCGGGAGCACCGGACAGTCCAGGGGGTCCAGCAGGTCCGGGGGGTCCACGGGCACCATGAAGTCCAGGAGGACCCTGCTTTCCAGGCTCACCCTGAAGAGAAACACGAGAGAGGTCAGTTTTCTGCATGCAGATGGAACATCTGAGGAGAGCTTTAGAAATAGTCCACATTTAGCCTGTGATCAAGTGCGGTATACTATTATGAGAAACAGGTTTTGTGTTCAACTTTAATGTTGCATTTGTACATTATTGTCCTGTCCTTATGGATAGGAAACACTTATTGTTGCTTAATCCAAAAATCCAACTAATATTCTATCTTATTGGTTGGATAAAATAAAATATGTTAATAAGATATTGACATATTTAGCCAAATGCACTCTGGTCTTGATGAATACTCACAGATGGTCCAGGCAGACCAGGGAAACCACGCTCTCCACGCTGTCCAGTGAGACCGACAATACCACGCTGTCCAGAAATACCTTGGGGTCCGGGGGTACCAGGGGCGCCCTGCACAGAACCACACAGCACTCAGTTAGCAGGCAAATAATGGAATAGAGATCACTGTAGTATAGTTTTTGGCTATAAAAAGTTGAGTGCTGTACTTACATAGCATCACAATCTATTTTTACTTTTACTTGAATTTTTTATTTCTTGCACTTTAGCTATGGTACTTTAAACACTCATTGACTAGTTTTTTTTTTACTTTCATTTTTGCCTTATTTGACTGTAAGCAACTGCAACTCAACAATTCCCCTGAGAGGGTCAATAAACAGATTCTGATTCTGTTGCAGAACTATAGCAGGCTCTCACAGGGGATCCATCAGAGCCAGGAGATCCCTTCTCTCCGGCTGGTCCTGGGGCTCCAGCAGCGCCAGCCTCACCAGGGCGACCAGCTGGACCGGTCTCACCGCGTGCTCCTCTTGCTCCTTCTTTGCCAACTTGTCCAGCGGGTCCGGGGGCCCCGCTAGCTCCCTGGAGACATGCAGAGGGATTCAGGTCAGTGAAGGGAACTCTGCTGAGGACCATGATGGCAATGTACAAACACACTAAAGACAAAAATGTGTTGGTGATGGTGAAAACTGCTGCTTATGTGGACAGGGGGAAACTTACAGGGGGGCCAGGGGGTCCAACTCTTCCAGCAGGTCCGGGGGGACCAGTAGCACCCTACACACACACACACACACACACACACACACACACACACACACACACACACACACACAAACGCAAAGAGGCAACAGAGGTGACACTTAAAAACAGCATTACGGATTTCAGCAACACTGTCACAGCGTGTCATCGAATCCTACAAAATCGCTCATGTAGACGGGATACTTACAGGGGATCCAGCACCACCACGAGCACCTTTAGCTCCAGCGGGACCAGAAGGTCCCTGGTGACAAAAACAACAAGGAAGCACAATTAGTTTAACAAATCTTGGAATAAATCTAACCATTCAAAATTATTTCCAATCATAACATGCATTTTAACTCCATATGGCTTTAATATTGTAATCTAGTTTTAATCATATTACCATCTTCAAATTCTCTGAGTGTGCGTGCGTATGTTATGTTCCCCCCAAAATTTCGTTGTATGTACTTACAATGACAATAAAGTCAATTCTGACCCTTCTAATTCTGAACTCTGCACTTTTTTGAAGTTGGCACACTGTGACTTGTGTTTTTCAAATACATGTATTTGTGTGACATGTAGGCCTACCTGAGGACCAGAACCTCCAACAGGTCCAGCAGGACCAGGAGCACCAGCGTCTCCCTTGGGTCCAGTGTCACCGCTCTCTCCCTTGGCACCAGGCTGACCATCAGCACCCTGAGGTTGGAGGGCAAGACGAGAACCAGTTCAACACAGGTTTTTATCTTACAGTGGGCTTTGTAACAGCATGGAAAGCATCGACATCTGTAGGTTAATATCTGTTTTATTGCATGAAATATAATGGGCAGTGCTGGCCTAAAGGTTATAGAAGAGAGCTTGTGACCAGGAGGTCGTTGGTTCAATACCCAAACCAACAGGATAAATCTGCGTGGGGTGAAATTGAAAGAACGCCCACTAAGGTGCCCATGAGCAAGAAAAATAAATAAATAAATTAAATAAATAAATGCTCAGTAGCCAGCAGATCAGACTGTGGGCAGCTTCCAGGTATAAATGTGTAACTTTGTGAATGTGACAGGTTGTCGTTGCATGAATTTGAATAAACAAATTTGAGATTGTGAGATCTTACAGGAGGTCCAGCAAATCCAGCAGGTCCAGAGGGTCCAGTCTCTCCACGCTCGCCCTGTCAAAGTAATGAGAAGAGTTAGGGCCTAACATTTAAAGTGTCGTGATATCCTGCTAATGGTGTGTAATAGCTATGCAGAAAAAAGTATATTTTGTGTTTGTTTTCTTGTCCTCAACCAGGTGTACTTACAGGGGCACCACGAGGACCGGTGGGTCCAGCAACTCCAACGGCACCAGGCTCACCCTGAAACCAGATAGGGAAATGATGGGATTGCTTGAATGACCAAGTGGAGGAACGTTTCTGTTTATCACTCAAAAGATTGAGTGATAAACATCCCAGCAAAGATCATGAACCTGGATCACTGATATTCAAAGGTCTCACCTTCTCACCCTGAGCACCTTGGGGTCCAGGGACTCCAATAGCACCAGTCATGCCACGCACGCCATCTTTGCCAGCAGCACCATCACCTCCCTTGGCTCCAGCATCACCCTGAAGAGAGAACGCTCATTAAACTCATAAACTTGATATTTGTCTAATCGATTAGAAAAAACTGAGAGTAATCTTCTCTATTCTCTAACTTTGCTAACCACTTTTGGTTATTTGTCAGGGACATCTAACAGAAACACCTCATGCTTGAAATAATAATTTTGGTAAGTATTTCAAGGTACAGTTTAGTATTCTTCATATTTGTCTAATAACCTTCTTCCTACCTGTCTCGCAACTTTCAGACATTTAAGTTTAAGATGTTTAAAAAAGTGATTTACAAAAAGTTGTGAGTAGTCTTTTTACCCATTTTAACTCCTAACTTAAAAAAATCAACTAAATATCACGTACAAAAATAAGGTTTTCAGGTGAGTTCACACTGTAAGTTATTTTCTTTGCGTCTAACTCTGAAAAAATGACAATGACCAGTAAATCAAACTGTTTCCCATTGGCTTTTGAACACTTATATTCATGTTCAGGTCAATAAAGCAGAACTGAGTTAAAAATTGATTGTGCCGGTGTGATACTTACTCTCTCTCCCTTGGCACCGGGGAGACCAGAAGCTCCACGCTCACCGGGCATTCCCTGCATACCGGGGGCTCCCTGACCTCCAGGGGCACCACCAGCACCAGGCTCTCCCTGCACATAATATACACATTATTATCCATAGGTAATCAACTGCAAGTGAACCATCCACTGAAACTTGCAGTAGACAACAATGTTAGGTGAGCTGAAATTTAAGTTTTCTTATTCATAATTATAATCAATAGTTTTAATGTTGAAAGAGTGACTGTGGCTGCTTGTTTGCCTTAATGTTTTGCACAAACAGTTACTTTTATGCTGAAACCATCACCACTGTTGTTAAGGATACTTTTTAACGTGTTTTACTACTTACAAAACATGCATGTTATTTGCTTCTATTCATATTCACTATATTTGTCTTTCTTCTATTTACTTTTGTTCTATTTATTCTATTTTTGTGCACCCTGCTACTCTGAGCACAATGAAAATAGATATCTATTTAATGTCTGTATGTTGTACTGGCAAATATAAGGCGGATAACCATGCTTTATTTTTTCTCTTAGATACATCCAGGGTGGGAAATAAAGGATGGGGAGCATTGTGATGGTTTCTAAATGCCTCTCCAACTGCCCTACCAGACCTGTGTTCAAGCCCAGGGAGAATCGGCAGTTGGATCACCGGCTCCTCTGGCTCTCGTGTCAAATAGCGAGACACCCCCAGACGCTGCCATATGCCTGTCCACTGCTCCTATTCTTGGGATATCTTAATTGTAGAGATTGAATTTCCCTACATTGTATTCTATGATGAATAATTAAAGTTTCGCCTTTCTGACCATCTCACATGGCATGTGATGGATGGATGTTGTATTCAGTATAATCAAGCAGGATAACTGTTTGAAACAGGGATTTGTCCTTGTACTTGTAAGGATGTTCTGTCTTGGATTAATATTTATTTGCATGTTATATATTGGTACTTTTGCAGTGTTGTTGACATAATGATTGGGTCATTTCAAGAGCTGTGTGAGAACTTTTCCACCTTTTAAAAGTGTTTATGTTGTTTGTTTTTTAACCTACCTTGGCTCCATCGTTCCCAGCAGGGCCGGGAGCACCACGTCCTCCAGGTGGGCCGGCGATGCCGGGGGCACCGCGCTCGCCAGGGAAACCTCTGTCGCCCTGAAGGAAAGAGGGACACATGGGTCACGACCAATTCATCTCAAGACGCAAGGTGAATGGGGTTTACCGTGTATTAATGATGAACATGCTTTGCTTCTGAAATGGAGGATGTACTCACTCTTGGTCCGGCTGGGCCAGGGGATCCAACCTCACCAGGGCCGCCCTGAACACAAGAGAGACAGGGGAGAAGAAAAAGTTTAGGAATCTCCCACGAGGAACCAAAAAACAACAGGCGTATGATGACAAATGAATTAAAACATTAAAACTTCAAATACCCGTAAAACTACATGATTTCATGGGATTTGTATTTAACCCTCTAAGGACAAAAAAACGCTTCGCCGCTTCCAAACAATGTTTGACAAAACTCCTACTCAAAAAGAGTTATTACAAAATTTCATAACAGACACTTATTTACCATTTTATTTATGTTTAAACTAAGACTTTGAATTTATTTTAACCAGTGAAAAAATTTCCCCTAAATAAAATGCATGGAGACCTTATTAGCAGAAACGACCTAAGATTTGGGCATCCCTGCGACTCTTACCTGCTCACCAGGTTTGCCAGTCTCACCAGTAGCACCTTGGGGTCCAGGAAGACCCTGCGCAAGGAAGAAAGGCAGTCATTTTAGGGTGGACAAGTGGAATTGTGCCACAGCTCAGAAATATTTCAGCGAAACTTAAAAGGCAGCACTCAGGCTTTCGAGACGCGTTTAAAAACCTACTTGGAATCCGGGAGAACCAACAGGTCCCTGCTCTCCTTTCTCTCCAGCAGGTCCCTAAACAGAAAAAAAGGAAATTCAAGGGTGAAGAACCTTGCACAACACTTTATAGTTAAGTTTTAGTTTTAGTTTATGAAGTTAAGATACATACAGCGACACCAGAAGGTCCAGGAGCACCAGCGTCACCGTCTTTGCCAGGAGCACCCTGTGAACAAAAACATTGCCCAAACCAATTATCAACAGTTTTGATCATTCTGATAAGAAACATATTTTACACTGGTAGAGTTTGATTTGTATTGGTAAAAAATCGATATACATAGTACTTACAACAGCGCCAGTGGGACCAGCGGGACCTCTCTCACCGGGCTTACCATTCTCACCCTGTTTAGAAAAAAGAATAAAGGCCACACTTACATCTGCTGTGCAAGGGATCAGTTATTCCTATTAGATGTCATTTTCATGGGTTGAAACATAATCTGAAAACTACTTCTGATTCTTGGTGATATCATATTTGAGTGACTTTCAACAAATGAATTAGTTAAAGGTTAGGGAAGGGTTGTACAAACTAGCAAGTAATGATCCTATTACACAATGAATGAAACACAATGAATGGGGCCGTTAACTCACAGTGACTCCCTTGGGTCCGGGGAATCCCATAACTCCAGGCTGTCCTCTGGATCCAACAGGGCCAGCAGGTCCAGGGCGTCCATCTTGTCCAGGGGCACCCTACAGATCATCACAAAAAGAGAGAATACTGAAAAATAAATATCTCTCTTATCACAGGTTGTCTCTCCTATGATGATTAAACAGATTGTTTACAAGATGAAGTTCTTCTTCACTGTATTAACCCTTGAGTTGTCCTCCGTCTGTTTTGCTTGTTCACAAAGTATAAATTATCACCCAATTCCATGTTAGATCTTCTTAGCCAACTTTATAACAACTAATTATCACTATAGTTATACACTTATTTATGGAAAATTAACTGTTTTTGCCTCATTTTTTCAACACTTTTTGAATTCATGTTCAATAAACCTCCTTTACATTAAAGTATAAACCTAATTAAGTTACAATCAGAAGAACATATGTTGATGGATAATCACAGCCTGTTTTGTGAATGAACCAACCGTGTCATTTTTTGGGCAATTTTGTTGAAAGAAACCCACATTTTTGACTTAGAAACTTTAAAAAACAGGTTTGACCCGAGGATCACATGAGGGTTAAGTACACTTTTACGTCATTACTAGCAGAAATTATTTGTGAGTCAATACTTACAGAAGGTCCAGTCTTGCCATCGGGGCCGGGGCTTCCGGGGCTACCAGTCATACCCTGTGGAGGGAAGGCCATTTGGTGAGTGTGAAGACAAACAAAGAGATTTATGTTTAGTTATAAGATTATAGAATTATTCTGTAAAGAAATGTGTTGCAGAACTCACCTTGGATCCAGGTGCGCCAGGAGCACCGGGGCTTCCAGACTCACCAGTGGCTCCCTGAGCTCCCAATGCGCCATTGGCACCACGCTCACCAGGGGCTCCCTGTCATACAAGTTGGGGAAGAGTCAAGAGAAATCTCCACAAGTTGGTGAAGTTTATAAGAAAAATTATCTCTTGGTTAACTTTTAACTTTTATCTCTAAGGTTTGACTCCCATAGCGTGAGATGTAAGATTGTGAATCGGGTAAAATTTTAAATGTGTAAAGATAACAACTGGTTGAGATAAAAAAAAATCACGATGCGTAGGGCGAAATCTACTTTTGATTCCACTTGTTTCACTTCAGACGTCACTGCATTTTCTTGGTTTATTTATTTGAGGAGTTTTTTTCTATTTATTTAGTTATTTGAATTTTGGATTTGTTTTGAATTTTGGATTTGGTCTAAGTAATAATGTTTGATATTTAGGATAAAATACAATTTTAGTTTTAGTTTTAGTTTAGTTTTAGTTTTTTTCCACAGTTCCTGAATTTTATCAAATTGTGACTTGAGTGTATTGCATCCCTAATAATTGCTACTGTTCATCATGTCATTTCATTATTTCAACAGCTACATTCAGTGGGTGAGTCATGTTTCTGTATATATTGCAGTTACATATTTCTCTCTCTCTTTCTCTCCCCCCAACCAGTTGAGGCAGATGGCCGGCCATTAAAAGCCTGGTTCTGTCAAAGGTTTCTACAAGTAAAAAGAAAGTTTTTCCACTTCGTGGTAACATCAAATGCATTCTCTTTGGGGGGAATTGTTGGGTCTCTATCTGTAAATGATAAAGGGTGGGCTAGACTTACTGTATCTGTAAAGTGTTCTGAGGTAACTCCTGTTATGTTTTGCCACCTTAATTAAAATCTAATTGAATACATTAAGACGTTGTGGCTAAATGTATTCCCGAGCTTGTTGAGGACTCCTTGGGTGGATTGACTAACTCACCTTACCACCAGCAGCTCCATCAGCACCAGGGAACCCACGAGCACCAGGGGCACCCTAAAAGAACAAACACACACACCAACCAACCAAACGCGTCACTAACTACGCAAATACACTTCAGGGGTAAATCCCCTGGGGATTTTGTTGTGACTACAGTGTCTAACAGAAGTCCATGTGAAAAAAGAAGTGACATACACGCTCTCCAGGGGGTCCACGGGGTCCAGCACCACCGGGCTCTCCACGTCCTCCTCTCTTGCCCTCCTCACCGGAGTTGCCAGGAAGTCCCTGAACTCCAGCGGGGCCCTGGAAAAGAAAGCAATGTCGTTAGAAACACTTATTTCCTAAATATCCCACAGCATGCTAAATGGATGTAATGGATTATAAATCTTACAGGCTCTCCCTTAGCACCGGGCTCTCCCTTAGGACCAGAGGGACCATGGTCACCCTGTTGGCAGAAAAACACACATTTCATCTCTATTACTGAACAAGCAATTTGTGTTTGTACCAAACATTCACACAATCATGTGTCACTACTTACATTGTTACCCTTGGGACCAGGAGCACCAACAGCTCCCTGAGCTCCAGCAGGACCACGAGAGCCAGGGAAACCTGGAGCACCAGCGATACCAGCAGCACCCTGTGGGATTAGAGAGTTGGGGTGTCAGAACACAATGTGTGCAGAATTCAAGTGGCATGAATGTAATCAGTGAACATGATACTTACAGGAGAACCTTTAGCACCAGCTTGGCCATCAGATCCTGGGGCGCCCTGTGGGAGAGGAAGGAAATAAAAAGCGTTCAGCACTGAATTGCATTACTATTTTTTAACAGAAAAATAAAGTCCAGTATCTACTCACAGCAGCTCCGGCGGGTCCAGAAGGTCCTGGGTTACCAGGCTCACCACGGGATCCCTGGGGTCCGTCATTTCCACGGCCTCCTGCAGGTCCGGTCTCTCCCTGTGAAGGGAAGCAACAACGTCTCCAAAATCTGCCATTTGAATAATGTAAATCTCTTTCTTTCTAGTTTCCATTTTGTTTTGGGGTTGTGCTATTTCATCTTTACAATGTTCCTTTCTTCTATTCTTTCAATGTTGTGCTTCTATGTTATGTTTTATGTATTCTTTGTTTGCTATGTGAAGCACCTTGCCACTTTGTTTTGACAAGGGGCTATAATAATAGTATACTATTATTTATCTATCAATTAGAAATCACAAACAAGAAGTCCAACTTGGCACCCAAGAGATTAAGTATACAATTACATTACATTGTCAATTGATACCAGTGGGACATTTCATTGTGTTATTTCTTCAGCTTGCACTGAGAGTTCAAGTACAAGTGAAGAGTGTAAATAGTCACCACACTGATCTTAAATTGGTTTTATTGCAAGTCTCCACACAGTCATTTGATTCTGCTGTTGTCGTAGCCCAGTTTCTAAGGAAGATCCTGCACTCTGCTCTTGCTACAGCATCAACATTTATTAAAGAACCTAACGTTTCAGCCCCGCTGGACCTTTATCAAGAGTATCTTTAGTGTTCATATTTGAAAATACTCTTTACTGGTGCTCTGGAAGTTCACCTGGTAGAGCATGCACCCTGTGTAACAAAGCTCAGTCCTTACCGCAGCGGCCCAGAGTTTGAGTCCGACCCGCGGACCTTTGCTACATGTCAACACCCCTTTCTCTACCTGCTTTCCTGTCTTCATCTATCTTATCAAATAAAGGCCTAAAAGCCACAAAAAAAAAAAAAATACTCTTGTCAAAGGTCTAGAGGGGCTGAAACGGGGGCCGGGATTCTCCTTTTTCAAGTCTAATTTGAAATTTTCCAAAGCACATGCATAGAAGAATTTTTGGATGTGTGTATTGTGTCTTCATGAAGTGTGTGCATGCGTGCGTGTGTAGATGCCATCTGATGGCTACAGTGTTCACCGGGGGTCCAAATTTCAAGACACATGTTTTGTTTTCAGATTTACACATTGGTGGCTAATGGTTGACGTGTGGCTGTAGAGTGACAGAGCTTAATCCTTCGATACCCCCCAGTTTTCCTACTATAATGAGAAAGACCAGGGAGATATTGAGACAGCTCTTCAAGTGGATAACAACAGCAGTGAGAGGGTAATAAGTTATGATAAAGTTTCTCCTTAGGTTCCCTGGCTGTAGGAAAAACCCTTATCTGAAGGCAACACACAAGTTTCATTAGACATGAAGGGTGATAACCCTTGCAAGCCTGGACAGCCTGTTTTGTGGTTGGGGGGAAACAAGCATACAGCATAGTACCGTAATATTTTCCAACGCATAGGGATCAATCTTGTATCATGTGCTGAACATTGCATATGAGAATTTTCCCGTTCTCTAACAGAAAAATAAAATATCAATTGTTTTTTTCCCACTAGATGGTGCAGTTAAGTTAGATAAAAAAACTAAAAATCTTTTTAGACAAAACATAAAGTTTTTCTATGGGAACATAACTTGAAGTTGGAAAAAAGGCAATGGATTGCATTATATCACAGAATATGGCAATATGTTTAAAATGCCAATAATTTTGAAGCTTGGGTCCTCTGGTGATTCCCACCCCTACCATGTTTATGGGCAAATGCATTGGATATGAAAAATGTATTGGGTAGACTTGCCTTAGCACCAGCACCGCCGGGGAAGCCAGGGGCACCAGCAGGTCCAGTAGGTCCCTAAAGAGTAAAGAGACGTGATGTTAGCAGGCATCCGTATGTTTGATGAAATGATAATTACAGAGCAGTGCATCAAACCCTTTCACAGTTTTACACAGGTGGTATGCCCTTTCAAACACCTCCCATTAAAGTTAAAGCAGTTCAATAAGAACTAATACTTACAGGGGGTCCAGCAGCACCAGTGTTGCCATCATTACCACGAGCACCCTACAGAGGAGAAGATTGGATTAAAGTCATTTGTATTTGTATAAAAGTATAGATTCAAATTAAATAGTTTCATATTTCATAAATAGTATTCAAATTATAGCATGACAGGAAGAGCAGCGCTTACAGCAGGGCCAGGAGGTCCAGGGCGACCTCTCTCACCAGGAAGACCACGAGCACCCTAGACAAGACACAAAAAACAATAATTTGGCATTGCTAAACTAAAGGATGATGTATGTGTCAATAAATTGAGATGAGACAAAAACGTACCATGGCACCGGGGATACCGTTCTCACCAGATGCACCAGGTTCACCCTGTAGACCAATACAGAGGGAAGAATGAGCTCTTGTTGTTCAAACTGATATTTCTGTTTCATCCTGCTTAGGTGACCAACAGCACATCCTGCCATCTTACCTTGGGGCCAGCAGGTCCAGCATCTCCCTTAGCTCCATCCAGGCCGCTAAATCCCTGTGCACAAAATCAATCAGGGTCAGTGACAACATCACAGCAGCGGAAGACAGTGATTTTTTGGGGTATTCAATGTTCTTCCAAACTCACTCTGTGTCCCTTGATGCCGGGGAGTCCTGGGGTTCCGGGGAATCCACGAGCACCCTGCAGCAGGAAAACAAGAGATGTGTAAGAAACAACACGCAAATGCATCCACATTCTTTATCAAACTTTCATATTTAGGGTTTTTCTGCAACTAGAGAGTTTTCTGACCTACTGAACATACTGGCAACTTATTTGAAATTACCTCATGCAAACCAACAGGTTACAGATAAAATGCCAATGTAGTAATCATTGGTGGCTGACCATCATCTGACACTCGCCCTAAGTGGGCATCACTCACCTGAGGGCCAGCAGCTCCACGCTCACCGGGGCGACCAGCTTTGCCGGGCTCACCCTGTTGCAGACACGCAGAGTATGAGGTTAGTATGGGCTGATCATTGTGTGGAAGTATGACCCCTAACTGACTATGTATGTATCCTTCAGACAATAAATACATTTCAAATTAAGATTTATGACATATATCAAGCAATTTATTTTATAAAGCACAATTCAGACACAAAGGCTATTCAAGGTGCTTTACATGAGCCTAAACATAGGACACAAATAAAGCAGAACAATTTAAAACTTCATTAAAAAAATTGAAACATAGAGATGCAGGAATGTCTATCTCTAAATTAATTCAGGGTAAGCAATGCCAAACAGAATTTTTTTAAGTCTTGATTTGACAAAAAAAAAGGGTTGAGGCAGATCAAGTGTTCTGAATGTTTATTCCAGATCAGCGGTACTTAGAAACTAGAAGCTGCTTGTGCATGTTTAGTTCTGACCCTGGCGACGATGAGCAGGCCTGTCCCAGATTATTTTAGAGCTCTGGATGGCTCGTAATAGAGGAGCATATTACATATGTATTTTTATATCACAAAGACAACAACAATAACAAGGACGCAGTTAGAATGTGGATATAAATGCACAGGAATGAAAATGATCAATAAATCACTTACATCATCTCCGTTCTTTCCAGGGGGTCCGGCGGGACCACGGGGACCCATGGCACCCTAAGGAAACACAGTAAATGACTGGATTAGCACTAAATTAATGTTTACTATTTGAAGTAAGTGTTTGAACATTCACTATGTCATTAAAGGTAAAGAAGAAGGGGTGAGGGGGTATTTTTCGCTGACAAAATGAGGTGCGTGCAGATGTGTGAAAGTGGGTCAGTGATTAACAGGAAGTAACAGGGGCTATCAATAACAAATACATACATGTAATTTATTTTTATCAAATCGCATTTAAATTAAAGTTCATGAAAACCGGTAAATGCAGCAAAGTGTCATGCCTCAATAATGTGGACAAAACTCCAAAGACATTTTTGACACAGACAAATAAATTGAAACATTGATTTAGAGGAAGATTTTTGGTATACTCACAGAAGCACCGGGCTCACCGGGCTCACCAGGGGGGCCAGTGAAACCCTGGGGACCCTGATGGATAACAGAGAACAACAGATTTGAATGTTTGTGCATTGATCTTAGATGCAATGTAAAAATAGATGCGGATAGTTAGCTATGTTACAATGAGAATCTTAGCGTTGATGTAACTGGGAATACTCACAGAGGAGCCAGGGGGTCCAGGAACACCACGACTACCCATAGGACCCTGTTGATGAAGATCAGAAAAGATTATTACCTACAGTCCAAACACGAACATATTTGGCAATAAGAGTGCATTAAGAAAAAGCGTTCATACCATTGGGCCAGGGATAGTTCCACCGCCGCTGGATTTGGAGTGGTCAACATAGCTCATCTGAGGAGAGAAGTTCTGTATGGGGAGAAGAAGTAGTAGAAAGAGAAATTATTCACTGAGTATAGGTGAAATAACACTTACAGTTAATGTAGCGCATAAGGACACCAAAAAAGTTACTTTAAATCACATGCTACAGTATAAAGATTTGTAATGAAAATGTAGCACAGATGTTGAGTTCAACATTAACATGTTCTGCTTGGTGGAACTTTAATGGGATCAGATCAAGCCCTTGATGTTGTGCATTTTCCCCAGAACTAAACCCGAGGACCAGGGAGCTGTCTGCTCTCCCAATGGTGAAATAAACATGCACGGAGGAAATTTCCTAGCTGCTTCTCTCTAGCACAAAGCATCTCCTGCTGATCTTTCTCCTCAAATGTGTGCAAAATGAAGAACTATTTGGTAGAACTGATACAGAAGTTGATCATTGTATGAATAAGAGAGCCTCTGAGGGAAACTCAGATGTTTTTTTAAGCTGTTTCTCATTTGTAAACAGAATCGTGTCATGTATATAACGCAACCTGAAGACTTCCTGGATGTTGTGACATGGAGATACTTACTCCGCCAAGGCCAGGGGGGCCGGGGGGGCCGGGAGGGCCAGGAACACCAGGCTGTCCATCCAGTCCATCATTGCCAGGAGGACCAGCAGGACCCTGTAGAAAAGTAAGGCAGACAGTCGGTTAGCATTACTCTTTACTAATTATTTTGTGTTTTAATTTATGTAATTCATCCTTAACTTACAGGAAGAGCTCATAGGCAACCAAAGTAGAGAAACTGTCATTTCTAAGAAATATTGATCTATATTGACAAATGACACTGCTATACTGCACATTCTGTAATGTCTATCACAAGTCTTTTTAGTGTTATTTTCAGATATTGATAGTTTTTGCTTCTTGCTGTGCCTCAAAATGGAAGTGAACCAGCTTTTGAATCACACATTTGCAAAAAAGTTCAAAATTAGTTCAATTCTGAATTGTGTTTCTTTCTATTGTTACTTTACACTTATTTCATATTACTACAATTTGCTTTATTAACCAATAAACCAATTTGCGTTATGTGACCTTTCAACTTTTGATGACCTGTTGACCTTGTGACCTAATTATCAAAGTTCATCAGAAACCATTACGTCAATGAGCCAACATATAACACAACTGTGTTCACCATAACATTTTTTGTCAGTAATTGGTGAAAGGTTTAGCAAAGAAAAATTATGACTTTAAAACATTGCAAATCACACGCATTCAACCTATTCAACCACGTGTAGCAGTGCTACATGACTTGTACTGAATAAGCCAAACCAATACAACACAATGAGCAACACACAGGGAAACACTAATGTGCCGGTGATGGGACTAATGCATCTAACTTCTTTGTTATAGAAAATAATCATATTCAAGAATTAAACATTGTTCTTGTCCACAGTTAGTTTGTCCAAATATATGCAATTATTTTTCTAAATAACATAGGTGTCATTTGCATTAAAGGGCAGAATAAGTCTCTTGAAGTGAACTGGAACCTACCGGATCTCCCTTGGGGCCAACGTCTCCCTTTGTTGGCTACGGATAGACAGAAAAAAGGGAGTGAGGCTATGCTGCAATGTTTCATCCAGACTGTAAAAAACAAGTGCATCATCTAGAATATGAACAGACAAACTAAACTGGGCCATGCCTGCATCTCCAAAGAGAGACCAATATTACGTTTCTCAGGCTTTTATAGTCACACATATTTTTAAATATAAAACAAAGATAAATGGCCAAATACCTCATTCCCATCTGGAATCACGGGTGGGTCCACTAAACCAACAAAGAAAAAGAAAATGTCAAGACCTCTTAAACATTAATGAGAGACACACTCAAAACGTTGGACATTTACAAAATAATGTAAATGTTTATGTGGCAGGTCCAGGCTGGGAGTTGACTATAATTTTACAATGAAAAACAGTATTTCATAAAATTACTAGAAAATTCATTTGATCATAAATATTTTCTGTAGTGACAAAAGGAGGGAAATAAATTATAATATATTGGGAGACGTGACGTGTGTTCCACCTGCAGTTTTCCTGCACAGGTAGGCATGTTGGGATATTATTTAATTATTGCCAGACTTCGCCAAAGAGCAGGTATAATCCACCGTTAAAAGAATGCATATTGAAAATAAAATGAACAAAAGGTAAATCCAAAGTGATTATTTTCTGAATAAAAATCCTCAGGAGAGTAGGCAGGCTTAGGGCCTCAAGTCCATTAGTGGCCACAGAGCCATGGGTGGTCAGAGATGAGGTGGGAGGCACCAGGTGGCGCCACAAAGCTAAATAACCACAGAAATGCTGAGGAGGATGAAGGTGAAGTACCCGCGGTGTCGGGGCAGATAGGGCAGCACTCTCCGTCTGGGATGATGGGGTCGTCGCAGTCGGATGTGTCCTCACAGATCACCTCGTCGCACATGACGGTTCCACTGTCACAGACGCAAATCTGGCAGGGCTCTGGTTTCCATACATCCTTGTCGTTGTACAACTGTCCGTCTAATGAGCAGCTGCCAAATAAGCCTGAGAGGAGAAAACCACAGTGAGTTTGGTAACATTAAATGAGATCAATATACAAAAAAGAAGGAACATCTTAACACTCTGTATAATAAATGCCCCAAATTAGGTCTAGCATCAGTAAACACAATGATGTACAACGTGCTGGTAAGATTTAGTTTAACATTGGCTACACCTGCACAGTGAATCATATGGGAACCAGATGTGCCCAATAGGCTTAGATGAGACAACAGGCTCTGTTTGCAGAACAGCAGAATATTCAGCAAAATAATTATTTAGTATTTTTCCCATTGCAGAACAATATTGCTCTTTCAATTTTTGGTCTGTAAACTAATCAGCTCTGGCCTCTGACTTGTGGCACACAGCCATTTTTGTTTTTGTTCGAGAACTTGTATCATTCTAGCTAGATTAGGACTTTATTCGAGTCACAGGAACCAACTTTTAATGAGTTATTTGTGATCAGGAAGAGATCTTCTAATGAAGTATAACATCAGTGCCTGTCTACAGGAGGTGCAAGTTATTTGGGCCTGGTAAATGTTAGAATACAGGCTTGAATGTTCAACAGAAAAAATGCAGCAAAAGCACCTATCCAACAATTCTGATCAGATGGAGTTCAAGACTTTCTCCTCAATAACTAGGAGTGGAAAATTACACTGGGCCTAATCACTTTTCAATCTGGTGGATGTGTGGGCCTTGGAGGTGGGAGGGCAGAGGTTTGGAGGATGGAAACACAGTTCCAGTGTTTGCCACTGAGTGGCGCTGTTGACCTACAAAACGAGATCTTCCGCACCCTTCTTTCTGCATGGTGATTAATTGATGTCTAGACTTTTTTCTTGATGTCGACGTCAGGCTTGGGCGATTTTTCCATTGTCCTTTTTTCAGCTAATTAAACCAAGTTTTACGAAATGTTATACAAATGTTCTTAAATTCAGTGGGACATCGTCATGAAGTTTTTGTGTAAAGTTTAACCTTCTAATAGCTGAACATTTGTCCACTTTATTAGTTATGGTTCCGCAACAAACTTTGTCTTCTCATTTTGTATGCATTCATGTTGAAAGTACTGAGAAACATCCAACTAAATGCAATTAAGAGTTCCTCAAATGGATTTGCCATTTTCTAATTTATACATTCTTGTGCTCTGCTTCAACTCTCTTTGAACTCAATGTCCTGTCATTGCGCATCAGAGATAGTGCAGCTGCTCCCCTTATGTTTGCGCGGACGCACAGTGTGCATGTGTCTGCACGTCGATGAGAGCAGCAAACAATAAAGAAAAGCTCTATGAACTCCCATTTGCTTCCACATCTTCCCCCCAAAACAAACCCCATCAAAACGCTTCAACGTTAACAACTTTCATAATCTCTGCGCGCTGGAGTCAGGCATCACGCATAGTTCAGTTCCAACAAACTGCTCAGCATCCTTGCGGGCTCTTCACATCCTTAGGATGCCACAGTCCCAAAACAACTCAAATCAATGTTTGAAAATGATACTTACTATCCTCCTCGCCTTGACCTCTCGCCAAAAGCACTGCTGCGCTGAGCAACAGCGCTAACCGAATATCCACAAAGCTGAACATGTCTAAATATTAGACATGTAGATTCTTTGCGACACAGGGGGAATCCTTTTTTTCCTCAGACACCACTCATACAGGGCAGGGTCCGGTGTGTGTGTAACTCCAAAATCCAGACCCCAGCTGAAACTCCCTACTGCCTAAACAAATGAGTTAGCTTGGCTTTTATATGCCAAAACTTTTGGGGAGGTCCTGTGCGCACCAGATAACTTGTACATGTTCAAGTCCCAGAGTCCCTCCTTCATCAGAGAGAGGGGCTGTCTTTAAACATGTCAAAAAAGTTCACGTTTCAGCTCAAACGTGGATGATGAGGACACTCATCATTTACGCGCCGGCTCACTACCGTTCAGACGTGTTTGATCATCTTCATGCTTCTCCATGGATGTTTCCTAATGAGGCTTTTTTTGGGGGAGTCGGCATCAGACCTGAGACATTGTGTCGCTGAGCTGATTTTTCATCTTCTGGACTCTGGATGATTTTATTTATATAGCTTATCCATCGCAGTTTAGCCTTAATTTGGCACCAGTTTATTTGGGATATGCTGTTGTACAGGAAGTTATTTCATGGGCTCAGCGGTTCCATTAAAGAAGGAATGGGTTAAGAATGATGTATTTCGTGCGCCATTTATGCACGGAGAGAAAACCAGATGAAGATTAAACTATTACCAAGATAATTTGAGGATGCATGATGACTAAACAATGTTCTATGCACAAGTTCTTCAGCGCTTCTGTCCCTTGAGGACATTCTGAGGGAATCACACTCGTGTTTTTATAAAAACTTGATTCTGGGCCTTTAACTGCAATTTCACACCAACAGTAAAGCACAAATGTATAACTGATTGTAACCAGGTGTACTGTCCTTTAAGGAAAGTCAATTTGAAGTCAACATGACATGTTAACATTTTCTCATCATTTTGGTTCCCAACTATACAAATACAATGCAGGCTAACAATAATAGTGCTTTAATCTTTGTTTCCAATTCAAAGTTAAAAATAATCAATAATCCAGAATGAGCAAAGTTTTTATATCATCTACAACAACCTCTGTTGAAACAAACTTTTCCAAAAGAGGCATGTACATCTCATGATGTTGGAGACAGGGAGCGAGAGAGGGAGAGAGAGAAGAAAATTTGGCAGATCCACAAAGCAGTCTGGTTACACTGTGGACACGTTGCAGCTTCTACAACTACAGTATGGCCCTAGTTGACCTTTCATTTATTGTCTGCTGCTGCCTTCTTCTTTTTCTGACATTCAACTCAAATAATCTGTCCTGTTGTCAGTAGCAGACATTTCTCACATGCACTAGACTGAATGATCCAGTAGTGGAAATCATCAAACTATGGAATAATATTGTATTGTATGTGATCATAAAAGGGAATGTTTTAATTCTGAAATAAACCTTGTATCCATTTTGTTAAGCATCTGTTCCTCTTCATCTAATAAAAGATGGGTGTCTTCTCAAACACTTGTTAAACAGACAGACAGCTGTCAATCTCTATTTCACTGATTCTTTAAAAACAATTCTCCCTATTTTCTGCAAGCTGTTACGGTACGCCTTATGTCATGCATCCATTGCAGCCTGCAGCAGGTTTACATCACCTTTCTTGAGCATGGAGATGCTGCTTTGTAACTAATATCAGTGCAACGTAGTAGTATAAATATGTCCTGGAATTTTGAATTCAAATAAAACACTGCATGAGCAAAAAACTGCCCTTTGTGAATGAATCAACTGTAATATAGAAAAAGTATGAGCCAATTATCCAAGTCTAGCTTTTCTCCAGTATATTCTATCCTTCCTTTCAAATAATTTCAGGCATCTCTTTTGGTGTTGACCATTTTACATTTTAAAAAAGCACACTGACTTGTTAGTTGATAGTTTAAAGGCATTGTTTGTAGCACATGCATAATGCAACAACAAGTGATTTGAACTGCCACAAGTGCACTTTCAAAATAAGACACACCCATTTAAGTGACTTTTTTGATGAAAAAAAGAATAGAAGGCTGAGAGGGGGAACTGTTAAAGTTACACAGTTATCAGAGGGTTCAGGGTGTTTTGAGTGAAATGAAAATAGGGAAGTCCTGTTTCACACGGTCCTGCTGTATTTCTGAGAGGAAACCCATTTGATAAGCCCTAGTGCCTGTGTGGTGTCTGTGATTTTAACTTTTAAAAAACCTTCAGCGCAATAATATGACTTTTTGTTTTTGAAAGTGCAAACTTAAGATGAAATGTTTTATCACTACATGGAATCCGTCTTTGAATGTACTTTCTCAGTGACTTTCATGAGTGAAATGAAGCCGAAGCTGACAGGACAGCGTTTAAATAGAACTGGTAATTTTCTGGTGTTTGGAGTTGCTGCAATCTATAATACATCTTTTTTTTGTGGCGAGTCTCTCAGAGTTCAGACTGGTGGTTTGGGTGGAAGGGCTCAGAATGAGTTTACGGTGTTTTAGCTACATTCAAATATCCTACCACTGCAGCCTCAGAGCTATATGCTTTCTAACTGGTGGACAAGATATTTAGCATATTTTAGCAAAGAAATTGCTGTCAGCTTCTTCATCCAAGAAACAGTTGTTAAGCTGAAACAGAAGGAGTATCAAAATTAAAATTAAGAATTTAAATATTTAAATTGGAGCCACCAAGTTTAGCCAACTCAAGGGAGGAAATTCAAAGTTTGTCATTGGCATTTTGTGGAAGTAGCACAAGCCTGAGCTTTAACACGTTACTCAATTTTGTCATGAGTTTCGACCTGTTAATGAGAATAAAGCGACTTTTTACCACAATAAAAAGCTGACAGGCCACCCCATACAGTCTATGGGCCTCCCTGGGAGAAGCATTTATGAACGAAAGCTGTTTGATGGTGGAGGGCGTCATGTGTTTGTTATGAGTGGTGCAGACCCTCAGGAGGCCTAAGGAGCAACAGCAACTCTAATAGGATCACCTTACTTGAGGCAAAAATTTATTTATTTTCTTTCTTTGCATAAATAGGTTTACATGGAGCGTTAAGAGGAGGCAGAGCTTGTACGGTGAGGCCAACTGTGCATTCCCCAGCAAGCCTCTGAGCTGTAGCCAGCAACACGTAGCATCTGCCTGGCCTTGTCCACGTGTTCCTACTTGTAAGTCTCTGAGCCTTTGCTGCTCCAAACTCTAATACAGCCAAACCCTCTCTGTCTCCCTCTTCTTCTTTCTATCACTTACTGCCCAGAGGCTCCTTTTCTTCTACATCATTCAAGGTGCCCCCAGGTCATTTATTTGTATTTGTGCTTTTTTTAGACTATAATGTCTCCTTTAACTCACTGTCTCACTCCATGATAAGACCATTATTACTTGCTGTTAAACCTTGGTTCCAGGCCATTATGATGTTTATGATAAACTATTTTCAATTGCGGGTTTTTCATTCTTTGTTTATATAGAAGCTCATTTTAGGCCCACCTGCCTCAGACAAATTACAGGGTACGATGAGGGGAATTGTACAGCATTGCAAATATATCAGTCACTGTACAGTATATCTTTAAATTCCAAATGGCTGTTTTCCCTTGTACTACCAAACTGTAATAATGTTTATCTTAACAGTTTTCTGAAATGTTAGGTGGCCATTGTAAAAAGTCATGGTAGCCACTTATAATACTGTCATAAAAAGTATTATTCTCTGTATTGATATTGGTGATTCTGGCTACTTGGTATCGGATCGAAACAAAATTTTGTGGCATTACTAGATAGAAAAAACAATTTAATTCCCCCACTGAGGAATTAATAAAGTGCTTCTTCTTCTATAGACAATTCTATATACTGTAGATCCTTACATAAGCCACTGTCCATGGTGGTTAAAATGCCATCGCATAATGATTCCAACTAGGGACCTCGATTGCATGCAATACCCTCTTCTCTCCCTAACAAGTTCCTGTCTGCGTCTCTGTTGCAATCTATCTACAGTAGGAAAATGGCTGAAAAATATTCTTTAAAAAAAAGTGACTGTCCAGAGTTATGACGTGTTACTACTTCAGGTCGTATGAGCCAACTCCTTGGTAAACCTCAGATCTGCAGCAGAGATCCTCATTCACAGTCAGGACAGCCTGAGTCTGCCGTGTACGTGTACAGACAACCAAATAACTAGTATGACTACACCAATCGCCTCCATGAAAATAAACCTTCCAGCTCTGGCTCAGACTCTACAAGTTCATTCAAAGCAGTAGCATCAGTTGGAGAAAAAAAGAGAGACTTCCACGCGGCATTATGGGTAAATGCTCAATTACAGGGTGAATGCTTCAGCGCACTTCTAACTGTTGCTTCAAGTAGAGCCCTATGTGAACTGCAATCATCTCATAAAGGCCCAACTTTTGTCTTCTTAGTCTGCAGGCTGGGGTTGGTGCTGGCTGGCTGAGCACTACTTCACCACAACAGTAGTCATTTAAATTCTCTGCACTAGCAGGCAATGGGCGGTTGAAATGTATGCTACTGTATAGATGTACTGTCACTATACTGTATAGGTGTGTTTTCTGTAACTTTCAACTGTCATAAAATATGAAGTTTGACAAAAACTATTACATTTCTTGCCAAGTTAGATATCTTTCTTTTGAATATGAAGATACAGCCTGGAGACGGTTAGCTTAGCTTATAAGGACTGGAAACAGGGAGAAACAGCTAGCATGGCTCTGTCCGCAATTCTAAAGCCTGCTAATTAACACATTATATATCGTTTGTTGACTCTGTACAAAACAATCTGTAAAAAATCCACAAAAAAGTGTCAAATGGACAAGTTGCTGTTTCACTGTGTTTTCAACAGTCAGGGAAGACACTAGCCAGGCTAACTTTCCCTTCCTGTTTTCAGTCTTTGTGCTAAGCTAACTGTCTCCTGACATGTATCTACCTATTTCATCCAGATTCAATCGATTTTTACTTCTAAGTATTGGAAAGAAAATGAAAAAACATATTTCCCTAAATCTCTAACTAAACTATTCTTTTAACTTAAGGTTAAGATTATTTTATGACATATGATTTGCTGGTTTCTTTGTTATTACTGCATTGTTAGCAATATTATCATTACTAGCAATTGTAGTATTAGTATCAGGAATATTAGAATGTGAATTATTATTAGAATTATTTATTTATTGTTTAATTTATTGACATTTACCGATGACCCAGTCCCGTCAGTTTACACATGTTGGTACAACAATCATTTGGAGATCAGGCGGTCATTTGCATGTATTAGCATAGTTAGATCAGTTAAGGAATAGATTATGTCATAAAGGGTGAATAGATGCCAAACTATTTAAATCATGTCAACTGATTATTGAAACTAGAGCTCAGCTGCATAACAAATCCAGCCTTTATGAGCTCCACCCATCATGACACATCACCTCCCCTTTGAGGTGGGAGAGAAAATAGTGGGGGAAACAAATCTGAAAACCCAAAGCCAGCCAACCATCATGGTACCACGTCCTTCATCGGCCTATTCAATTCAACAGCTTAATGTTAGATGCTTATCTTTTAATTAAAAATTTAGATAACTGGCATCTTTTTTTTAAATACCCACATGGTATAAAGTTTTTTCAGGATCTGATGTGTGATGTGCTTTACAGCTATCTGGCTTGATTCTTTCACAGAAAAAAACTTCAGCAAAGGCCTTTTTCTCTATTTCTTGGTCTGGTTTTCTTCTCGTCTTTGCATCTGGATTTCTCCACAGTCCCAGCCCCCATCCAAACTCCTGCTCTCCATCGCGCCCCCTTTTTCTCCCTGCCTGCTCTCTTTTTCTCCCACCAGCACAGACATATAGTCAGACACAGAGAGTGGATGGAAAATATGACTGGATTCTTTCCTGACTTCAGATAATGTGCAAGACTGCTGGCAAGCGTGGCACTAAAAACAGGGAAAAGCACAGCGAGAGAGAGAGAGAGAGAGAGAGAGAGAGAGGGAGAGAAAGAGAGAGAGAGAGAGAGAGAGAGAAAGAGAGAATACCAGACAGTGAGAAGTTTATCTAAAAGGCTGATCTTAGTATCACATGAAGTAAATCCTTTGTAGCAGAGCAATCTGCAAAATATGTCCAAAGATGCACCAGCTCCAGAACTACTTTAAACGGATTACATTATGACAAAGTATTGTAGAAAACCCTTATAGTATGCCCTCTTCTAACAATTTTTTATAGCTGCATGTTAGCACACTGTCTAAGTCCACATGACAAAAACCAAAGAGCCCCACTGTGCATGGGGGTGTCCTATTTCACTGCCACAATAGCTCAAACTGTGCAGAGAGAAGAGTTTTAGCACAATAATGTCTGGATGATAGACAAACAAAAAAGGGAAAAGTTTTTTATCCGTGTGCGTCTCCAAATTAGTTTTTTCAGGAACTATTTAGAATCGTCATCTTCAAAAAATTGTGGTAGTTTTACCTTTGACTGTTGTGTTTACTGATGTCTTTTGAAGAGAGATACATTTAAAGTAATGCTTTTGGTGTCTACTGTTATAGTATTTCTTTCCGTTTCTTCCCGAGCGTAGTTTCCAGGTACCTGCAGTCTCTTCAGGGTGGTTTAATGCCGGTCTTTCCCAACATCTGGGAAAGTTATTCTGTGCTTTAACTACACTGCCTTGTCCTTTTGTCCCTCGTTTTCTCTTTTGCTTCTTTGCCTCACCTGAAAAGCACCTCAGTATGCATAATAAAGGCTTAACTTGTTTTTAGGATCAACCACGTCATAAAGAATTGCCATCTTCTTTTGTAGTTATTTTTAAAACACTAACTAAGTTTTTCCGCTATCTTAGTTATGCCATGCTCTTTTATTTCTTCTTAGCCAACCGGATTTTTTTTTTCCTTATAAAATAGTGTCTGAGAAACCATTATTTGAGGCTAAAGTCCGACTCTGACACAGAATTCACTTGTGAAGAATGATTGGGGGGGAAATGAGCTCAGAGATCCCGTCTGGAAATGTCGTTACTACAGCTGCCTGCTTCCCCTCTGCAAGCACTCATAAACACTGCAGCCTAGAGAGATGCTCACATGAGAGGAGAACGGGAGGGAAAGTAGGAGGTACAGCTGAGTATAAGAGAGGAAAAAGACAAACAAAGAGATGCAAGGAGAAAAAAATGAGCATAACAGAGTAGAAGGACGTATGAGGTATTCAAATGGATTAAAAAGGAAAGTGGGATTTTTTTGTATTCATATTGAGGCTCCATTATTTCTAGAGAACCAAAAAGTAGAGAGGCAGAATAGACAGCAGGTAACTTTAAACTAAGGGAGACTTGAAATGGAAATAGGGAAGCTTGTAACTATGTAGGGGAAAAAATCCCCATCTGTCGGATGACTCATAGTCTCCCCTCAGGCACAGAAAGGAAAATTAACAACGTTGTAGTTTTTTTCCCTGCGAAGACAATGATGTTCTGGGCACATTTTGTTAAGCACAGGAACATACAAATGACCTGCAAATATTTTAATGCATACTTCTCATATGCATACATAGGATCTTTACTTTTTTTCATTTCTATGCTAGAAGCACGATCCATCTGTAGTGTATTTCTTTTGGAAAACAGCAGAAAAGGAGAAAGAAACATACCTCAGCCATCTATGGAACCCCTGAATGTCATTAGCAAGAAGATATCATTCATCTCCTATAATTATAAAAAGTAAAACATCAAAACATGTATTGATAACACTTTGGTAAGTGGTATTTGCACGTGTTTACATTTTTCACATAATATGAAAGCATGATGCACAAGGTTTCCACCCAATTCAGAAAACATTGTATTTGTTACTGTGTCAGTAACATAAAGTCATAACTTCATGGCATTCATTGTGTTGTTATCTGTGACAGTATTAACAACCTTGTCACTAAAAAACAATTTTAATTTGTTTTTGTTTTGTTATTGAAGCATATTAGCTAACGTAGATATTACTTTCCAGTTATTTTGATGTAATGAATTTGATTTTAGCTTGTGCAAGGACATACAACTCAATGACTAGCTAGTTAGCTAGCTAGCTAATCAACAAAGGATGAAGCCGCAGGTGTTTCCTCTCTTACCGGATGTAAACTTGATGCTTTCCCTGAACTTCTAGCCGTCTTATTTCAACGTTGTATATTGTGTAGCTGTATACCATAATGTAGAAAGTGCAACGTGGTTTAAAGAACAGGCACATTGTGAGTTTAAAATTGTTTACTGACCCAAATTTGCTTGAAGTGACTTCGAGGAGCATCTCTGTAAATTACAGCTAACGGTTAGTGTGCTAACTTAACTAGCTAGCGTTAGCTAACAATGTTTGTAACGTGTTAGCTAGTATGCCGCAAAATACAGTGCTGACGGCTAACGCGAAACAACATGTTAAGTTAAATAAGACAGTTTTGTAGGAGCTGAGATGTGTATTTTCCTTCTTTTAGGGTAGGCTTAACGTTACTGTTTCACCTTCTGCACTCTTTTGCTAAACTAGGTTAAACACGACCTGTGGTGGAATGAAACAAAGCACATTTACTCAGGTCCTGAAAAACGTTACTGTACATTTTTGATGTACTTTAATGCCATTTGGGTGTCTCCATGATTGTATGCTACTTTATACATATACTCAGTAGTAACTAGTTACTCAGCAGATTACAACTATTTATACAACATATAAATCAATTCAGAAATCATGTGTTACTATGGATAAAGATACTCAGTAAGATTATCAGAAATTAGCCCCGCCTTGCTAAGACTGATCAACACATACATTGTATAATAATAGACTGATACTTGGCATCTGTGTATTGATACGGTATTGCCACGGAAATATAAAGTTATTATGCTGTATCAATTTTTTTTCCCACCACCTCTAGTGTGCAGAGCCTTCCTTTCTCCATATCGACCTCTCACACCTAAGTGTTGTGTCAGGAGGTGGGTATCTCAAAAGTTTAAAATGAAATAAATTCCCACCACCTCAGTCTCACAGTAATATTCATCTGTGCACCATATGTGATGATATTGCATGAAGGAAAAAAATGCTGTAAGCCTCTGCAAAAGTTCAGCTAGTTTCAATCACACTGTATCACACATTCAGTGATAGTATAGTATTAACTAAATAGTCAAGTAATTCCCTAAATCCTGCATGTCTTGTGATTCTAATTAAGCATGTGTATCATCCTTTTACAAGGCTGTGAATCCATGTTTACTCATGGCAATGTTTTCAGTGAATGGTAAAATGTGTCTCTTCACTTTCTGCCAATGTTGTTTTCTTAAGGCCTCCAGGTCCCAATGCTTAACATAACAACAGCCCATGGCAGAGAAGGATGAAAAGATGCCTGCCTAGCTTGGACTTGAAGGACTCCCTCCAGGACCAAGCAGGAAACCACAGGAAGATGTCCTGAGGTAAACGACACTCAGTGTGTTAGTTTGTTTTATAAAGTTTTTTTTGGCGCATTTCTGTCTTTAATGGTTGGACAGCTAAGCATGAAAGGGGAAGAGAGATGGGAAAGACATGCTGGAAATTGTCACAGGTTGGACTTAAACCCTGGACCGTCTGCATCAAGGCAAACACCTCTTTATATGTATATAAGTCAATGAGTAATCATGTTAAATGATGGTGATTTCAATATTGACCAAAGTAATTGGGATTAGGATTTTATTTCCATATTTGAGCAGCCCTAGTGCTTACTCAAGACTGAAAAGGCATTAAGATATAAGACTATAGAAAAAGAGATAAATAAGATATAGAAGAGTCAAATATAATAGTAGTGTGACATTGGTACATGCGCCACAAACCTTGTTAGAGGTTTTTTTTTTTCTGAAGGTAGCAATATCATAAATATGTAAATTATATCATGTGGTATTGCAGTCATGAGTATCATAACAAGATCAGTGGCATATTCAGTTGATCCCTGAGACATCTATGATTTTAGCAAAGCTAAGACGCTATTCAGCATACAAACTGCATGCTGACACTAAGAAAAGAATCCACAGGTTTCATACATTAGCATTCCTCAAAAATATACAATGTTTTTCCCCTCACAATCTGAAAAGATGAAGGATGGTTGGAGTCTGTAATTAGTTTTCTAAAGACTATTGTAACAAGCTGTTTCAACCTTTATAATGAATTATTCCTCTATGATGCTAAAGAGGAAACACCAGGAAGTATTGTCACTTCTGAGCATGTGCAGTAGATCCTTTAGTGCTCTTTTAGATCGGGCTTGCAAGCCAGCCCGAAGTTTGCTGAGTACTTCAGAACGCTTGAGAAGAAAAAAAGTGACCTCAGTACAAAAGAATGCAGTGCGGTCTGTTTTCCCTCCCCTAACATCCAGCATGGGCAAAAATGACTTCTCTTAACCCACTGTTTAGCAGAGGGAGTGTATTCCACTTGAGCCATTTAAATCGCCACAGTCGCCGTCTTCTTCTCCTTACTCTTCTTTCTTCTTTTCACCTCTTTGAGAAAACGAAGTTGTTGCCGGCAGACATCTTTGTCCTCAACATACACAAAAAACACCACAATCTATATCAAAAGATGTGCCTACAGTGTTTTAAATTTGTTAATGTTTTTAGTCTCAGCTAAAGATTTGAGAATGCCATTTATTCAGTCAAGTAAACATATTCTGATCAAGAACGCTGATAGCAGTTTTTGCTTCCTTTTGCAATGCCTTGCCTTCCTTTTTTTGATAGATTGTGTGTAATTGCTTGCAGTAGTCAGGGTAATGCTGGCCTATCGTGTTGCAGTATACCTTCATGTGGACACAAGGAAATGTTGAACTTAAAAGGAGAGAGCAAGCTGTACTATATTCTCTCCTGTACTCATTTAGTAAATCTTTAAAATATGATTGTATCAAATAGACAATTTGCATGGTAATTGAGATGCAGAGAAGAGAATATTTAGTTCATCCTAGATCAACTCAGTGTTGGATTTGAATCTATCTTCAAGTCAAGTTTAAATTATTTCCCTCGCACCTATTTCAAGTCAAAATGTTTGGTCTTTTCCTGACTGTTAATGTGGTACTATTGTCTCTTTCTATGTCACTGCATGCATTTTGTACCATGTTGAGAGTCTAGCATAGATGCCTTTGGAGAATAAAGTTCATGCATGATGGGGTATCCTGGTGCCAGCCACATGTTTAGAAATCATTACTACTGCTGCTGGAGGAGGACTTTAGATTTATGTTTGCCTCCTATGTCACCCTGAAAATGCAGGACTAACAGCTTTCAGATGTGCGAGGAAGTATGGAGGATGGTGGTGGGGTTGGAGGCGTGTGTGTGTTTTGATTTGGCTGTAGCAAATTATATAAATGATCTATCCTAATATAGGCACTTGCATTTTAGCCATTAACTGTATGTGGAGCATTGAATAGGTGCAGGGCAAGAAGGCCTTGACTAATCCTGTAGAGGGATGTTCCCTACCCTTTGCTTTTTTAAACATTAAGAGAAGTGTGTGAGGCAATCTTGACAACTTTTTTCAGGAATGTTTTGTTTTATGAAAAGTTTTAATTTGCTTTTCCTCGGTAACCTTTGAATCTGGCATGTTTAGAGTTTAGGCCATCCTAAGTAGAATGCTTCATGCCATTTATACTCTAAATGACCAGATAAAATAGAAACATCTGGGGAGTGAGGTAATGCAATACAATACTGCAAAAAATAACTTTGTTGAGACTAGACTTCTTTTTTAGTTAGTAGTAAGTATGTTGACTATACTTTGTCATTTTTACCTTACTTATTTCTATGTATGATGTTGTCCACTCCATTTACATAAATTTAGGAGTTCAAATATGTTGATTGCATCAATATTTTATATACAAATAGCAAAAAATATAGATTTGTTATTTTTATTTCAATAATCATAGATCTAGAAAAGTATCTACAGCCATGCTAGCGGCTTTGTAAGTCTGTACTTTAGCACAGCGCCACTTTGACCTAAATGCTAATGTCAGAACAAAGTGCAGCTGTGGTTTAACTATTGGATACATTTGAAATCCATCCTATATTTGTCAAGTGATTTCACTAAAAGACAAAAATGTTCACACTATGGTTGCATTAGATGTAAAGTTGGGAATCACCATAGTCTTTGGGATTCATCCCCTTGTGACAGTTAACGTCAGTACAAAATTGTATGCCAATCCAGCTGTTAGATTTTACTAGATGAGTGAAATATCTTCTAACTTTGACCTGCTGATGGATCACCAAAGTCAGTAGAAGTTGTCCCCTGAGGACCTTAAACATCCGTACAGAATTGAACATAAAATCTATCAGATATTTTAGGCTGGACCAAAGTGGCAGCCGGATTTACCGATATTGCTTTCCTCAGAGCCATCTAGCAGAGCTTGGCTAAAAAGTTAGCAGTTTTTATACCTATAACAACTGCAGGTACTAATCATGTTCATTTGATTCAATAGCACTCTAAAAATCAACTGAGAGCTAGTGTACATTTATAATCTCACGTTGACAACTCACTTAATGCTTCCTCCCCTTAGTCATCCTCAGTGACAGTAAGCCATGCCCACTGAAGCCCGGTGCTGTCATTAAAACCAAGATTGTAATTTTTCTCTCCGTTCTTTGCACCTGCACGTGCAGTTATGTTGCATAGACACCTGGTTAGTTTTGAAACCAGGTGATTTGCAGATCTGCATAATTATTCTCCCTTTTGTTTTTACTGTGCTGTGTGGTAACTGGAAATTTAACCAAAGCTGCGTTGCCCCCTGCAATTCTGGATTTAACTGCATCAGTTAAAATGCCACATCAAGACAAAACTCCTTTGGCACCCCTGCTTTCTGACATGGTCTGCCGCTCAGGTAATAATTCATCATATTATATTTTCTGTATTGCTGTCATGATGAAAAATAATTTCTAGACATTGAACTGCACCTGAAACACTGGTGTGTGGTAACTGATTCAGTCAAAGTAAGCCTTTGGGCCTTCTTATGCTGCGTTTTATCCTATGATTTAAATGATCTTCATCACCACAATCACTTGAAATAAAGCGAAGTAAAACCAATTATGTTCTGATGAGTAAGTCATGGATGTGTGGAGAGGGCAGTAAGTGAATAACACAGTGACTGACTCCCGGGCTTTTGGCATTGGACTTTGACTCAATAAACTCTCATCCTAAAATAAATGTGAAATTAGAGGGTTATAGAATAGAGAGAAAAAAAGGGCCACTGGGCTTGGTCCTTGGCCCCACACATTCAGCCGCTGTGCCGTTTTCTTTCCTGTCTGCTATTATTCCTGGTCTCTTGCCGGGATGAGTCAAGAGAGGGAGAGAGAGAGCTGAAGGGAAGGATGAAGAGAGAGAGAGAAGGAGAGGGTGGAAGGGGGAGGTTAGACAGACAAACAGGCAAGAGAAAGATGGCACAGAGAGGTGGAGGGAGGGACAGACTGGATGTACTTCCACTGTCTGATCTGGCCAGTGTTTAAGGATTTGAATGACAGAATAAATGTAGAAAACTTGGGAGGTCTTCAAGTGCAGCCATTTTGTGAGAGCTGTAGTTTCAATCCACAGTCACATTTTAAAAAAAAAATATATATATATATATATATAGAGAGATATAAAGATCAGCGAGCTACTGTGACTGACCAGTGTCAGCATGTTGCTTTATTGTTCCACAGAAACAAAATTTTTGTTACTTACATAAACACACTTTTTGTTCCAACTAATGCTGGATATGTTCTTACACAGGTACATAAATCACTACTCTGCACTCTTTTATTCCTCTTCACTGTTCTTTACCTAATTTAGTTTCCAGTCACATCCTGGTAAGGTGTATTTAAGGGCCAAGATGGACAAAACCAGATGTTTATGGATGCTGGTGCTGCAAAATGAGCGAACATCGTCTCTGCAGCAGTCTACTGTTTGATTAACTAAAATAAGTGTCTTGCTGGGAATCTTCCTCAGTGAAGATTGATGTGCAGTATTTAGTGTTTGCTGATCAGTTATTGCTGATCAAAATGATCTTTTCATCTGCGTCTTTCGAACATGTCACATCTGTTATCCTTTATCATAAAAATTAATTTGGGAACCTCTGCCATCGTAACACCACATCAAAGACCAGCTTCTGTTTGTGTGAAGGAAAAAAAGAGGCTATTAGAGTAAGTTGAGATGCATATGCAAAAGCCCTTAGAGTAGCAAGTCCACATTTGAAAGAGGCTCTATTGCTGCCCTCATTATTTACTAACTGAGAAGATCAAGGGCTCTTTATTCAAGGTGTTACAGTACTCCTGGGTGTTTTACAATAGCTCTAGGTGCTTCTGTTGCTTAATTGGGAGCCAGAAACCAGTTTGGGGCCGTTGGAAATGGCAGTACAGGGCCTGAGGTCTCAAAGTTCCCATTAATGGCTCAATAAGCCTGCATTGTAGTAGTTTAGGGTGGAAAAGTGTGATTTCTCTTGCAAAACCATCTATATACTGTATCTATATTGTATCTACAACAGTTTTTACACAGGTTATTTACACATCCAGACAGTACGTAGCAGCATTGGCATTTCAGCAGTTGTGTTTGTGTCCACCTGATCAGTCCGTCTAACTCTCCTTTTAGCTCTGTTTTGGTCAACTCAGGTGTTAAATATCTGTCTCTTTAAAGTGGACGAATAATGCTTTTCTGTATTTTCTGTCATATCTACAATGTTATAATGTTGGATTTTCAAATAATGAGGTAAACGTATTTTAGAGAAATTCATGTGAGCTAAAACTTTCAGATCTCCAACTGTACTGAGCACTCCAATTTCAACAAATTTTTCTACTCTCGGCTAAGTATTACGCAACTCTAAGCCGACCTTCTATGTCTAGTTATCGGCTCCAGGTACTGTAGGTAGGAATGGAGTGTTTTTTTAAGCCACTGCATTGTTTTTTGACTGTAGAAAGTGCTGCTATGTTCTATTAGTGTCTACTACTAACTATAGTAGCTACATATCTAACGGCAGTAAACAATGTCCTCTGGAATACCAATGTTGTTGATTCTCCCCAATTCTGGGTCAAATTACTGTTGAAACATGTCCGATTGGGTAGTGTTTGGTTCAGAAGCCTTTATCTGCGATTCTTGACGCTAGAAAGTGCTGCTTCGCTCAACTACAATCTAATGTCAGCTGTTGCTATGGTTTTTCCATGATACAAAGTCTGCTATATACTCAGTTGCAGTAGCTCCAGCTTCAAATAGCTAGTAAAACAAAACTGGAGCACACCGGAGATTCCTGGAAACACGTTGGCCAATCAGAGCGTCTCATACAGAGGGAGAATACTAAGGGGACAAGCCTCTCTCCACAACTCACACCTCCTATGGCACCATTTTAATGTTAACAAGCCATCACCATTGACATTCCATTGACTGCCATTCATTTTGACGTCACTTTGACAGTGAATAACTTTACATCTGAAGTGTTTTAAGACTCTATTTGTCCATTGTTTATTTAAAAAAAAAAACAAAAAAAAAACACGACAATGTATAAAAGGCTCCATTACCTTGTAGTTCACGTTATGGCTCCGTTAAGGGGACGTTTTTGTAAAATAGGCCAACGATTATGTCATAACCACGCAACTTACTGTTGTATAGTAGAGGAAATACTGAACAGTACAGATTAAGCTTGCAGGCAGTTTTGACTTACATTTGCTGTTTAGCATTTTAGCATTTTAGTTAGCAATAATAAGCCTGTGCCTATGTTATCTTCTAACATATACCTACGCTCCCCGTCTCTGCAAGATTCGGAATGACTAAGATTTCTCTTTTGAAAAGCTACCAGAAGACTTACAACTTTCAGACAGGTTGCTCACGTCACATCTACGTAATCAAGCTCAGTTGGAGGCTGCGCAGTAACGCTCAGCACTCACTGGAAAAGTGCTTCTAATAGCCTCCACTGGTCTCCGTAAAAAGCAACGGGATCTGTTGGTCCATTTCTTTAACTGTCTATGGTTTACACAGGTGCAGCAGTCATGGGCAGTAGGAGAAATAAAAAGTGCTTTTTTATGTTAAGGCATGTAAACATGTTCTAGTATAAACACAAAATGCTGAAAAGTGTTCTCCTAAAAATGCTATATAATAATTACCCTTTAAAGATTTATTATAGCTGCTAAATGCTTTACTATGTTTACCGCTTAGTTACTAACTTGTAACCTGTTTGCGTTTTAGTGCATTGTTCAGTTGTTTTATTTAGAGCTTCTAAACGGAACATCGCTGCCAGTAGAGTGCTAAGACTGGACCAGAACAGTAAAAGCAATGAGATGACAGATGCCAAACTCTTTGTACTGCTGAGGTTTTACTACAAGCAACCGCTTTCGCATTTTATCTCATTTATACTCATTGATCCATTGTTTATAAAACATACGGATTATGGCAGCTTCAAACAAGGCTGGCAGAAGTAAAAAGATAATATCATTACTTATGTGACTTTTCACACTGATAAAAACGTGCACAATTTGCTTTATACTTATTTTTTTGCCATGGTATGAATGCAAAAGGACTTATCCTTTGGATCAGGCTCCCCTGTGGCAGGGCTCCATAAAGCAAACCCGCCTCCCCCCGTGCTAATGCTTAGCATACAGCAGGTAGAGGGGCAAGCGTACCAATGATGCAGCAGCAGGTTTTACGCAGCTCCAAACAGGAGGAGATGTTGTGTTCTAGGTCAAACCATGGAAGTGTAAACCCTGACCCCCTGCTTGTTATAAACCTCCATATGTGCAACGCAGACCTGACAATTAAGCTTTATGAGATGCTGACATGACTGATTGCTTACAGCCATGTAGGTAGCCTATATTGTTTTGCTGCTTATTTACAGTATAAAACAATCTCTTTACAGTTGGAAGTAAAAGCAGCCCTGCAGTTCAAGATCTCCATGACTGTTTCCAACCACATATTAGCACGTGAAGTTTAAATGCCTTCTGTCGGCGATCAGGAGAAACACATTTTGTGTTGCTGGCAGCTGCTCATACTTGGGGGAGGAGTATCCAGATTCTGCTGGACAACTCCTTAAAGGTAGATGCACACTAGAAGAAGTAAACCAGACTCCCCTTAGGCCGATCCAAATGAAGACTACGATCTGGGTTAAGAGTCCACGTCACAGCTCAGACGGACTGTACCTGAGGGCCAATTCGGGGTTGGTTTTAAATAATTCACAATTCCATAATTGTCTCTTTCTGTAGAAAGCTCAACAGAGATTGACTCTGGTTTTGCACGTCATCTGTCACTTTCCCTTTTAGCTTTTAATTGGTCTTTGTTTTCTGTGATGGCCCTGCCCAAGTAACAGCCATAATTACATCATATTAAAAATGAAAATACAATTAGGCCTCTATAAAGAAAGGTCCTGCTACCTTTCACCTGTCGGATACGCAAACAGGCTTTTGCGGTGTTACAAAGTAATCTATGACCTGTCAGGATATTTTACTGTAGTGCAGTTCTTCCTGCCTTAAATCAGGATTGTTCCGGTGTGGCACTGTGGAAGAAGGTATGGCAGTGCAAGATTAATAAATCTATGTTAAAATAGCGTTCTTTTCACTGTTAGTCTTAGATGAAAAATGTCACAGTTTCAGTAAGTTACATATGTTAACTTTAAGTAAAAGTACTACAACCACACTGTGAAAACACAACAAGATAAGGTTCTGCATTCGAGACCTCACTTATTGTATGTGATGGTTCTGGTTTAATATTGCTGCTGCATTAATGTGTATGTTGCATTTTACCGCTGTAGATGTTTAACCCTGTTTCTTTTATTACCCTATTGTAATCACAGAAAATTACATGATTGATTCAACACAACGCTCTTTGACAAGTACAAATCTCTACTTTTACTTTTATAACTCAAACATCATTTCCTATAAATTATGTTTATTGACCATAAATTACAAAAATGACTGTAAAACTAAAGTTAATAAGTTAGTGTTAGGTAGTGTTGAAAATGTCAATGTCAAAAAAAAAGTGACAAAAATTGAAAAGATAGCATCAAAAGTATTGAAAAATGGGACAAAAACTTAAGAAAAAGTTAAAATCGTTGATGAAAAGCGTCAACAAAAGTGTTGATTTTTGGGAAGACAACACAAGGGTTAAGATTGTGCTTATTTTAACTCCTTTATATATACTGTTGGGTAGTTTAATCTACAGCGATGCATCATATTCTATAAGATCATCATATGTTTGTAGGATCGCTGTCTCATCGTATCTCTAACACGTCAACTTTTTATTGGGTCAGAAAACAGCCCTGTTTTCAGCTTCATGATAATGCGTTTTTTAGCTGATCCAAGAGGGTTTTTAAAGACTTTATTTAGCTTGAGAAGGAGAATACCTTTCTTAGTGGCACTTTATCCTTGAGGTTATCTTGAAAATGTTACTTAAATAAATGCACTTTGTTACATTTCACCACAGCTTTGACTTGAATGGCAAGTTTGTAAGAGTGGTTTCTTTAAGATCTGACTGAGGTGGTTAAATTTGATCTGTCAAATAGTAACTAATTTACAACCATATAAATATTGATTAATAAGTCATACAAAGGTTATGGTTGAAGTTAAAGTAAATGTCCCAAATTGATTGATGTTTCATAGCAAGTTTCCTAGATGTTACCGATGTCAGGGTGCTGAGATAGCCATCTGCAGACATTGTTGCATTTTGTAGCACAGCCTCAGCGTTTAAACCGGGATATGGAAGAAGAGACACGTTAAGCCATTAAGTTAGAAGTGGTTAAAAAAAATTGAATCTTTTGAGGTGTCCACGTCACACGTTTAACTACAATAAGCTCTGGTAGAGAGTTTAGGGTGAGTTGGGAGTGGGTGGGGGTAATGGATGCTCAGGCTTTGATTGGCTCCAGCCAGTTGCCCATATTTAGATTAGTGTCATCATGTCCCTCCCTGGTTTGTGTTTAACTGTGCTTTGGAATGAAAGGCAAGATATCTGGTTGCGCTCTCT